>NW_026112014.1:189448-257668 GCF_024679095.1 Eriocheir sinensis
CAAGTGAACATTTTGAGATAAAAGTAGGCTTAAGACAAGGGTGCGTCATGTCACCATGGTTATTCAATATTTATATGGATGGTGTTATTAGAGAAATTACGGGCAAAGTTGAAGAAGTTGGAGTAAGACTGTTCGATGAGGGAAGGAAGTGGGTACTGAATTCGATACTGTTTGCTGATGACACGGTGCTCATTGCAGAAAATGAAAGTGACCTACAGAATGTGGTCAGTGTTTTTGATAGTGTCTGTAATAGGAGAAAGCTGAAAGTAAATGTCAACAAAAGTAAAGTGATGGTTTGTGAGCGAAGTAGAAGTGAGTTTGTAGATTTTGTATGCCCATATGGAGTGGGAATTAAATGTGAAAAAGAATGCAAAATAGTTTTGAATGGTGAAGAAATGGAGGTCAATGAGTTTATTTATTTATTTATTATTTTTTTTTTTTTTACGTCGTTGCCTGTTGCGCCGGTAGGCATCTTCCTGGTGGGGCCTGATGGTCGGCCCAAGGCTTCTTCCAGGTGGGGCCTGATGGTCGGCCAAGCCCGTTCTGGCGCAGGCGAGTGTTTATAGTGGCGCCATCTTGCATTGGCTCATGCTGCCCCCCGGAACTCGTTCTTGATTCGCTTGGACGGCTTCCTCTAGAGTCCGGGTTGATGGGTGGTCTTCAGGACAGCATGTGGGTAGTTTTAAGCCACTCGGCGGTGACTGAAAAATCCGAGTGGTAGCGTGGGGATTCGAACCCGCGTCATCCATCACGCGGTGAATGTGGGCCCAGTAGGCTACCAGTTCGGCCACCGCCTAGGATCAGTTATGTGTAAGCATGGTGGTATGGAGGGTGAGATAAGAGAAAGGGCATTGCAAGGAAGAAGGGTGGTAGGGTCTTTGGGACGAATCATGAATGGCAGAAGTGTGAGCATGGAGGTAGAGAGGGATTTGAGAAATACAATAATAGTACCAACCCTCACATATGCAAGTGAAACGTGGGCCTGGAATGAAAGTCAGAGGTCTCGAGTGCAAGCAGTGGAAATGAGTTATTTGATGAGTGCTTGTGGTGTGAGTAGAATGGATGGAATGAGTAATGAAAGTGTGTACGAGCGTTTTGGAATGTGTCACAGGGGTGAAGGGAAGAAGTGTGGAGTGGTGTAAGAAGTGAAGCGACAAACGTTAAAGTGGAGGAGAGTAAGATGACCAGGGCCCGTATCCTCGACAACTATTAATACTAAACTTGGTATTAACTTTCGACTTTGGTATTAACTTCACTCTCAAAGTGTATCCTCAACAACTATTAGCCTAATACCTACTCTTAACTTTGGTATTAACTTGAGAGTGCTGGCGAGGACTTCTAAACATTTAATAGTAAAGTTAATAGTGAATCCCAGACCCAGACCCATATCAACATGGCCACCGGACTTCCTCGTCCAGCCCGCCTCCGCAATTTAGAGTTTGATAGGGCGCTTTGGAACTGTATAACGATGGTGAACTTGTCAAGACATACATATTAGACCGTGCAGGAATGGAGTATGTGACTGATTTGGTGAGAAGAGAGCTACAAGATCCAGTTCAAAGGGAGCATTCCCTCACCCCGGGGTTGAAAGTGATTTTGACTTAAAGGTACTTGGCTACAGGAAAAATGCTGCAGTGTTCAAGTGATGAGTTAGGGGGTAAGCCAGAGTAGTGTAAGCAGGGTGATTGTGGAAACTGGGCGCCCTCAGTGACCCGTAGGTGGTCGGGAGGTTTATCCAGTCTCCCCTTGATAGGGTGGAGATCCGTGTAAAGCAAGCAGAATTCTACCAACTTGCCGGTGTTGTGGGAGTGATAGACTGCACCCATGTGAAAATAATGGCACCAAAGGAAAACGATGTAGTTTATGTCAACAGAAAAAAAAAATAAACATAGCTTGAACATACAATTAGTGTTTGATGCCTTTGTTATTGATTAAAATGTGAAATATTCGAGTTAAGGAAAACAAAACATGGGAAAAAAACTTTTATTTGTAGCAGAAAGGTACACACATGCTAATGAAAAAGATGACATTAAAATTGCATTAAAATGTCATTTAGAATATGATTTATAATTATTGCTGCCGGTTATTCATATTGAGATAATGGTGGTAAGAAAGCTTGTTAGAGACGTCTGCCAGTGTGAGGGAGGAGGAACGAAAGGTCGAGGTGACCACATCGCGACCATCATGACTTATGAGTGAAGTAAAACGAGGTTACTTGGTTTCTGTTTACAAAGTTCCAAGTGGAAAAACAACTTTATTGTGAATTCAGTGTATACTTTTCTGGAGTATTGTGTTTACTGAGTGAATTAGTGACCAATCTGTTGCTATTTGTGTCTTGCTTGAAGATATTCATCATTGGATTCAAAGCTATGGTATTAATGTGCAATAGTCATCATAACAAAATACGTAGTAATTAATTATATATGTCAACCTATTTATTTTCATGAGATCATGGTATGACCACTGAAAAACATAGCTTTTTATCTTGGCTCCATTACAAATTCAGTATATAATTACTCTATTAGTGGAATCTAGTTTTCAGCATCTTTTATTATTATGCCAATATTCTAATCACTCAGCTTGCAAACATGCTTAGGTTTATGTTGTCAGCTTGGGTCGGACTTATGTGAACACTTTACCAAGTGACCTAAGATTACTCAATGCTCGCAAAGCTATGGTATTAACGTGCAATGGTCATCATACCAAAATACGTAGTAATTAATTATATATGTCAACCTAATTATTTTCATGAGATCATGGTATGACCGCTGAAAACATAGCTTTTTTTTTATCTTGGCTCCATTACAAATTCAGTATATAATTATTCATATATTCAATAAAGTAGTGGAATCCAGTTTTCAGCATCTTTTATTATTATGCCAATATTCTAAACACTCAGCTTGCAAACACGCTTAGGTTTATGTTGTCAGCTTGGGTCGGACTTAGGTGAACACTTTACCAAGTGACCTAAGATTACTCAATGCTACCATATAGGTATACTACATCTTTGATTGTGAGTTCATCAGAGAGCACTGGAGAGCAGCATGAGTCTAATTAGGTGCTAATGAATATCCTGCCTGCATCACAGACTACATAAAATGCAAATATGATCGGTGCCTAAAGGTGTTATAAGCTAATGCTCATCTCCGTGACATTGGCCCTTGAGCCTGTGGTGGGAGGGAGCCCATTACCCCGGGACACAGGGCCAGTTTGACATCCGGGTTACCACAGTTTCCCCAGGTAGTCATTTATCGACCAGCCCGAGAGGGAGGATGATCAGCTGGGTGAGCTGCACGCCGACTGTCCGGGCCGGGATTCGAACCTGGGCCCGCGTAGAAGCCAGGCATGCTGACCACTAGACCACGGAGGTGTATTGGAACCCAATCTCAAGTGAACCCACTCACAATGGCACTCAATTTTTTTCTGGTAAATTTTGTGCTTTGAATGAATTTGCTAACCATTTCTGTCGAAAAACAGCACAGATTATTTTTCACCCCTTCCACCCTAACCTCCTCAGTAATAAAAAAAAAAAGAGTGAAAATCATAGCCTTGAGGCAGTAATATTCAGCCCCAGCATCAAAAAATTATACTGCTGCCCTATGAAAGGCATCTCTTAACTCCGATGAAGTAGGTGGTGACTGTGGTGGAGCAGCTTCATTGTCATCCCTTGCAGTGGCAGGTGTCATTGGGCCAGCAGATGATGAAGCAGTGGCTGGTGTCATAGGGCCAGCAGATGATGAAGCAGTGGCAGGTGTCATTGGGCCAGCAGATGATGAGCAGTGGCTGGTGTCATAGGGCCAGCAGATATTGAAGCAGTGGCTGTTGCCGGAGCAGCTAATGGTATCTTTTCCACAAGTAATGAACAATGTGCTGGGATGGTCTCTAGCAATACTAATAAAGTGTGTATCTACAAAGAATATGAATTTAAGGGTGATTAATACATTGTTTTAATGAGAATAAAGTTTTTGCCAAAAACATACAGGCCAGTCAATATTTCACTGCTGCTTGACTGTTGCTGCTGTCCTATCCCTAGCACATCATGTCAATGCTGAGTGGCTCTGGTACCCCTTCAAATACATGAGACGAGCAGCCTATGATGTCATACACCAGTTTATCTACCACAGTTAATGTCATAGTTATATAGGCAGGCGCCTGCGTATCTGTGGTGCCACACGTGTGGGGCACTCAGGTGCTGGGGGAAATGTCATTGTTATGATGGGGCAGGGGTAAACCAGTGTATGCTGTGAGGCCTTGGTGTGGAAGTTCCCTGTTTGAACTGTGCAACTAATCCCCCATACAGTGAGGGCCTTTTTTACTCCCTCAGGGGCTGTGCAGCTGAGAGAGTGGTGTACATGAGTGTGAGTGTGTGAGTAAGTGTGTGCCTGGCTAGGCTAAAACCCTTCACTGGGGGAAGACAACCAAGGTATTTAGATAGATTGATAGTCATTGACAGATGAACATTAATAAAAATTCTATATCAAATATGCAGTTCACTGCTATGAACTTATTAACTTTAAGCTGAAATAAAGGCATTGTGGCCAGTATAGCTGCATTCTGTGAGCACATAAAAAAAACTAACTAATATAAGCTTTACATTTAAAGACATAACAACTAAAAAAAATTACCAGTCTACCGCTGCTCATTCTTGCACTTGGCAATGCGAGGCTTTGATTTTTGTTGTACGTTGTACCAACGCCTCTCACAGTCATCCTGCGTACGGGGTCCACTCCCAGGGAAGGCACTGTCAGGGTATAAATGTGAAGCAAGTTTCTTAATCGTTTCACTATGGCATGCTTTTTATTTCCCATACCTTCTCCAATAACATTTAATACATGCTGTGATGGAAAACTAAATCAATACCAGTATTTTATTTACATGGATCAAAAGACATTAACTTTTTAGTTGTTATGAACATGGCCATAAATACTACTTTTCTTTACCTACTTTTCTAAAATGCTTTTCTCTAAGTAGGATTATATTACACAATACAGCTATACCAAAAAAATCAAAGCATTAATCTTAATTCCATTCTTTTGAGTACTTTTAACCTAACATTATATCACCAGAAACTGTTTGACCAATGCTATCAAAATAATATTTTAATCTTACTTAACCATTCTCATCAAATCTACCTATTCCGATATAGTCTTAACATAAAATACTTGTAAAAGTTTTGAGAGTCTGGCATGCCCAACCCAACCCCCCCCCCAAAAAAAAAAAAATCTCAATAAGGAATAAATAAAATAACAGGTAAATATGACTTGACTCTCTTATACTAACCCCCTTTCCACCCTAACAAACCTGGGGACCTAACATGTTAGGTTAGGACGTGTTAGGTTGGACAGGTTTAGCAGGAGTTGGTTTAGTTATGTTAGATTGTTGAGGGAGTGGGGGTTGCAGCAGAAATGGTCATGATGATGCTATTCACATGGAGCAGTAGGAAAAAGTATGTCCTGTTTGGAAACTCTGTGGTTGTGTTTGTATACAAAAATACCCATTTCACGAGGTTACGTTAGTTTGCAAGTTACTTGAATCATGGATATGTGAATATGTAACAAAAAAAAATAAAAGCGTTAACCTTAATTTCATTATCTTGAGTACATTCCAATCTAACATTATATCACCATAATCTGTTTGGCCAATGCTATAAATATACTATTTTAATCTTACTTTACCATTCTCACAAAACCTACCTATTCCCATATAGTCTTGACATAAAGTACTTGTAAAAGTGTCCATAGTCTGGCATGCCTAGCATCCCCCCCAATAAAAATAAATAATAAACAAATAAAAATAAATAAAGAATAAAAAAAGGGCAAATATGTCTTAACTATCTATACCAACCCCCTTTTCCCCCCCCAACAAACTTGGCATGTTAAGTTAGGATGTGTTCGGTAGGACGGGGCAGGTTTGGCACTTGGGGATCTACCATGTTTGGTTAGGATGTGTTAGGTAGGACAGGTTTAGCAGGAGTTGGTTTAGTTATGTTAGATTATTGAGGGAGTGGGGGTTGCAGCAGAAATGGTCATGATGATGCTATTCATGTGAAGCAGTAGGAAAAAGTATGTTCTGTTTGGAAACTCTGTGGTTGTGTTTGTATACAAAAATACCCATTTGACGAGGTTAGGTTAGTTTGCAAGTTACTTGAATCATGAATATGTGAGTATGTAACAAAAAATAAAAGCTTTAACCTTAGTTTCATTATCTTGAGTACATTCCAATCTAACATTATATCACCATAATCTGTTTGACCAATGCTATAAATATACTAGTTTAGTCTTACTTTACCATTTTCACAAAACCTACCTATTCCCATATAGTCTTGACATAAAGTACTTGTAAAAGTGTCCATAGTCTGGCATGCCTAGCATCCCCCCCCCCCCCAACAAAAAAAAATAATAAACAAATAAAAATAAATAAATAATAAAAACGGCAAATATGCCTTAACTATCTATACCAACCCCCTCTTCCCCCCCAACAAACTTGGCATGTTAAGTTAGGATGTGCTCGGTAGGACGGGGCAGGTTTGGCAGGGTTAGGTTTAGTTATGTTAGGTTGTTGAGTGAGAGGGGGTTGTGGCAGAAATGGTCATAATGAAACTATTCAGATACAGAATAAAAAGGTATGTTCTGTTTGGAAGGTCAGTGGTTGTGTTATTATGCAAAAAATACCCAATTGATTAGGTTAGGTTAGTTTCTAAGCTAATTGAACCATGAATATGTGATTACCAACCTTGTTACAGCTTCTGCCACTTCAGTCCACGCTCTCTTCTTATCCTCAGGGGTGATGCTCTTCCCATAACACCCTCTGATTATACGTCTTTTTTCATGAATTTGATGTAAGAAGACCGTTTCATCTGGCGACCAATTAAACTTACTCCTTTTCTGCGCTGGTTCTCCGGGCCGTAGATGTGCTCATTGGGGCAGATGACGTGGTTATGGTGCGGTAATTTCAGCAAAGCAAGTCGTGACGCAGGAGGGGAGATGAGGGTATTGACGAGTGACGGAGTAAAAACAGCCTTTGAGGCTGCTTCTATCTGCCACAAAACTCAGTATTTTCTTGTGTTTGCCATTTATTATGTTTCTGTTGTACATTTATACATCTTTTCTTTATTATTCTTTTGAAATATATACTTAATTCATGTCGGATGTTTACGTTTTGCACGGAGGCGTCCTTAGCAACGAGCCCGCCATAGAGAAGAAGAAGAAGAAGATAATAGTAGCCAGGATTTGCTAATACCTACACTCAAAGTTGACGAGGATAGCTTTTACCCTTAATAATTTCAAACTATTAACTTTGATAGTAACTTTAAGAGTAAAAGTTAATAGCTCTCGAGGATACGGGCCCAGAAGGGTGTATGTGAGTGAGATAGAGGGAGGGAATGCTAGAGGACGACCTCCAGAGAAATGGAGGGATAGGGTGCATGAGTACGTTAGGGAGAGGGGGGAAAGATCTTTGAGAAACTTTGAGCAGGCAAGGAGGGAGTGTCTGGATCGAGAAAGTTGGAAGCTTTTCTGCCGTGGCCATCCCCTGGTGGGAGCTCCAAGAAGCAGGTGTCGATGAAATGATGATGATGGGTACTATTGGGATGTAAGCAAGTGTTGTTGTGTCTCGGATGTTGTTGTACTACCTATCTGTCCCTCATGCACCTTATATATGCTGGAAGCTACGTGAGGTGGAGCTGGAGACTGCCGTCAGAGCATTTCGTATTTGGCGCCTGAACGAGGCACTATATACTGTACAATGTACAATTACAATGTTTACATGACTCATTTGTTACATTTATAGATTTATAATTTTAGATGGTGTATGGTGACTTGAATGGGGGTTACTTTTGTGGTTTTGTGCCATGGTAGGTTTTGTTTGTGTATTTTGTGTGGTGTGATGGCAGCGAAGTGGTGACGTAGGCGGCAGGGATGGCGGTGTTCACTGAGGTCACCCGAGGCTTGTGGTCAGCACGTTTGGCCGCCACGTTCCTGGACGTGACGGTGAGCCTGTACCGTGGTTATACGTGCCTGTTAGTGCGTCTTTGGAAAGGACTGGGAGCCAGCCTTGGTAACCCAGGAGCCTGCTCATTGAGGTCTAGGACAAAACATAATCTTGGTGAGTAGTCAACCCACGGCCGTCAGCAGTGGTGCTGCTGGTTTTGTATGTTTCAGTTCAAACCAATGCCATTGTGATATATATCGTTGCTGCGTCATTTACGAACTGGCGTTACGTTATATGTCCGCCTACATGCCAGATTGTTTAGCCAAGAGTGTATAGGAAAAATGTTTGCAGAAACAACTGACTCCTGTCAGCTGATTAAGATGAGGAATAAAGAACATCCGACATGGGGAGTTTCAGTTGATCCAGTAAGAGCAGAGGCTCCTACATATATATTGCCTTCGTACATACCGTACTAGTAAGATTGTACTGTGATTTTGTACCTGATAGCAGAGCACATGGGAGTCCCTAACTAGATTGGCTGAGGTGGGGCCACGCCTTCCTAACCACACTTACCCAGTGACCAAGCCTCTGAAGTCAGGGCTCAGGTCAAGTCAGGGTTGGAGGAAAACGGCCACTGTGACACCGCCTTTCTAAGGTAGCGCGCGTGATGCCAATGGTAGGTAGGTAGACGGGGCGATAATGCGCGAAAGTTGGGATGGTAAGAATTTAGGACTAAGCACGAAACTCAAGGATCATGAAATTCGGATAGCGCAAAACTCAGGAGCTCGGGGGTACTGTAGAATAAACACAATGTGGAATGCACATGTGAAACGCCAGAATTTACTCCTTACTACACTCCCACTCGACCTCTGCGTGAAACGAAACACACGAGAAATTAATCCAGACAAGGAAAGGTTTTGCCACTCCTTAACCAGTCGGTCAAAGAGGTACCCCCCTCGCAGAGTGAGTTATGGGAGGCTCGCCCATCAGGCAAGTCGCTGCACTACACCTGCCGCACCTTATATACTTTTGTTTGCTTACAAGCAGCGCCGCCTCACCGCCGCCACACCGACACTCCAGTCATTCAAGACAAAACACAACGGAAAGAAACAGACACAAGCGATGAAAATGTAGAGCAAACACAGTAACGTGTGTAAGGGCACTGCGAAGAGCACACTTCCACTGTTCACCAGCCCTGCCGCCCTCAACCAAGGCCTTCTAAAAGGGGAAGGCCTGTGTATAGGAGTCGTGACGTCAGCGAGGCGGGCGGTTCTTCTACGCTCTCCGCCTGCTCCACAAACACACACACACACACACACACACACACACACTCTCTCTCTCTCCTGACCAACCTTCGCCTGGAAAGTGGCTTCCCATCACTCCACCACCACATCCTGGCCCGAACATCCACTGTAGTTGGGAAGTTAATGAAGCAGCAACCACACGGCACAATCTCCACACAACTGCTTCATGCCTTCCAGAGACCACCACAAGCCACTCCAGACGGGGACTGGATACATGACGCCGCCGACGCAGTCCGTCACTTGGAAGTGGAGAGGCTTGTCTGCAGTGGCTCAGACCTGCCACACCCTGGCTACCACTCCCCTCCACCCTGGGTTCCTGGTCCATTCCAGATGAGCCTCCCTACCACCTCAGCTCCTAGGGTCTCTCACCCCATCACCCTCCGCCAAGAGGCTTTGCAGCGCGTGGCTTCCATGGCCTTGCCCCCAGCGGATTCTGAAACGAAGTTACGGCGTCGTATCTGCTTAAGGCGCCGCAAGTCCGGCCGTAGCGCTTCCGCTGGTATACTCAAAACACCGGCGCGGCCATTTTGAGGAGAGTTGCGGCGCCGCAGGTTAAGGCGGGTGTGGGCCGCCCTAAGTGAGTTACGGCCTCCTCTCCCTGCACGCCTTCGCTGCTACGAGTGGAACATACAGCCTTCATACAGGTATGAAATGCATATAAACGATGTTTACGTAGTTATACTACTTATACAACTGTAAGAAGTGAATGAACTACCAGTAAGATGTTTAGTAATACAGTAACTAGGAAGTTTGGTGAAAACTTGTGAGAAGGCTTCCCACTACCTCTTGCAATGATACATTTTTTTTATGTGGAGTTGCAAAGAACTAGTAAGTAGATAGGTATGTTGCCACGTTCCTATGCACTCATACTTTATGGACAGCATCACAATTGAAGACGGGGTAAATATGCATGCAGTTTACGCGCACGACACCATTTCCTCATATTTGCCTTCCTAAAGCCTACAAACTTAGGGATCCACCCCCCATCCTTCGCAACGTAGTATCTTGCACGCGCGCGTGGGTGAGCAGGGACATCACTATGTTGCAAGTGTTGTATATATACCATAGTGCTGATAAATGTTAAAGGCAACTTTTCACAAAAATGGTGTTATAGCTTGCATATACAATATAGCATAGTCTGAATGTCTGAGGTTATGAACAAAGGAAGGTTAGGTTTGTGTCAGTGCTATTAGCATTAGTAGCTCCTCTTCCGAAAAGTTCGGCCTCCTTTTCTTCGTAGGGGGCAAGGTAGGGGGTGAGGAGAGAGGCTCCATTGTCGTGAGAGGGTGGGCACCGCGGGAACGTTCGCACAACAGCTGATTTGTGTTTATATCCCGCGATTGGTCGACGCTTCCTATTTGCCGACTAGAACTTGCCCCTGATTGGCCACTGAGACGCGGCCGCCTTGCAGCGGCGCGCGCCCTAAGGCCCCCTTACGGCGGCCTTAAAAAGTTTTGAGTATGGGAAAGGAATGCAGAGATACGGCGCCGTAGCGCGGATTCTGAGAAGGGCCGTATGTTAAGGCCCGCGCGCTGCCTTAACTTCACCAAGGCGCCGTTGGCTACGGCCGCGCTACGGCGCCGTATCTCTGCATTCCTTTCCCATACTCAAAACTTTTTAAGGCCGCCGTAAGGGGGTCTTAGGGCGCGCGCCGCTGCAAGACGGCCGCGTCTCAGTGGCCAATCAGGGGCGCGAGACGTCCTGCAGAGCCCCACGAGGAGGAGCCATGCCCTCACGCCAGAGATGAAGGTCTTGAATCTCCTCAGGTGAGTGTTTTAAACGAGTCTTCCTTTATATCTCTTTGAATCCTTGTTCAATACAATTATAAGCATTAGTATTGGGTAATGGAGACACAGCGGGTGGGGTTTGATAATAATTAGGGGCATGTACCCCAAGACCCCAGTGTGCATGAGATGTCTTTTGTTGTAGCCCAATGTTACCCCAATGAATATGAAACCCTTCTGTTCCCTAATGAAAGGTTACAGCGCAGGTCACCCTCAAGCTGTTTGTTGTGTGTGCTCAAAGTACTCCACATAAGGCACAGAATAGCCCCTCAAAGTGAGATGGGTCTAGTTCTGGAATAACACCCATAAATTGATCCTTCAAAGTGAGATGCATATGTTTATGGAATAATACCTATGATGCATCCTTCCAAGTGCGATGGATGTATTTCTGGAATAACACCCACAAACTGATAGTACAATAGACCCACATCAGTCAGACTGATTGAGGGGAAGACTGACCACAGACAACCAAAAATTCAAGTTATGGAAAGTTCAAAATATTGTGCCTACGGTAGTTATTTTTTGTCACTCCGTATCACTAAAAATCATCATACAGTGCAGTATTATGTGCAAATTATGGCACACATGAAACGTAACAAGTTATTTAGTAAAGTGCAGTTTGGCTTCATATCTAGTGGGGGCTTCGTGGTGCAGTGGTTAGCACACTCGGCTCACAACCGAGAGAGCCCGGGTTCGATTGTTGGGCGGAATGGAAAAAATTGGGCGGCATTTCAGATACCCTACGCCCCTGTCCACCCAGCAATGAATGGGTACCAGGTATTAATCGGGGGTTGTGTCCCGTCTCCTGGGATCTGTTCCCTTCTCCTATAACTCCTTCCCCCTCCTGTCTCTCTCCGGCATATGACCACAGATGTTGCGCCGACTAAACGAAGCTTTTCAACTTTCATATCCGGTCGCTCTACGGTGCTACAGCTTATCAAGGTGTTAGACAGATGGACAGAGGCAATAGACAGAGGCCAGGCTGTTGATGCAGTTTATTGTAATTTTATGAAGGCCTTTGACAGAGTACCACATCATAGACTTATCAAAAAATTGTCTCTATGGAATTGAAAGCCAGTACACTACTTGGATAAAGCATTTTTTACTGAACAGGAAGCAGCGAGTTGTCGTTAATAGAAAAATGTCAGGCTGGAAAGAGGTCACTAGTGGTGTGCCGCAAGGCTCTATTCTTGGTCCCTTGTTTTTTGTTTTGTTTATAAATGACCTACCTGATTGTGTGAAAAATGGTAGTGAAATGTATTTGTATGCTGATGACACCAAGATTTTTAAGAGTATCAATGATGCGGATGACTGTAGAAAGCTCCAAGATGATCTGAAAGGAGTTATGAAATGGACCGAAGAGTGGCAACTTCATTTTCATTCAGAGAAATGCAAACAAATGATGATTGGGAGAACTCATGTAGAGGAGCAAGTGTACGCCATGAACAACATATTAACTAAGACTGAAAAAGAGAAATATATAGGTGTGGTAATTGACAATAAGTTAAGTTTTTCTGATCATCTGGCTGAAAAGGTTAATAAGGCAAATAGAATAGTGCGCATTATAAGAACATTTGTTTATCTGGATCTGGATATGTTTAAGACCTTGTATATGACCCTTGTCAGACCACATCTTGAATACGCCAACCAGATATTGTGTCCATACTTGGTCAAAGACATTGACATAATAGAAAATGTTCAAAGAAGAGCCACCAAGCTAGTGCCGAAAATAAAGGATTTGACCTATGAGGAACGACTGAGGAAACTGGATTTACCCACTCTGCCATATCAAAGATCTCGAGGAGACGTGATAGAAACATTTAAAATGTTGTGTGGAAAGTATGACGAAGATTGTACGGAAGGACTGTTTACGATGCGAGAGAGTGACACAAGAGGAAACACTAGAAAGATATTCAAGAACAGTGCTCGACTAAACATCAGAAAATATGTATTCCCCAACAGAGTTGTAAACAGCTGGAGTAGTATGCCAGAGAGTGTGATTAGTTCAGGAACAGTGGAGACATTTGAGAGAAAATTAGATCAGTTTTGGAAAAACTAAGAACAGAAATTTAGCTATAAAGCTCCACTAGTGTCCATCACCACATATTACCACAACATAAAATAAGTTATGGCCAATGAACTGGAATTACAGGCATAAGCCTCTTCCAGAAATTCATCTGTGAGTATCTGTGAGTATTGGTAGTGAGTGAGTCGTGGTTAAGGGCGGATATGTGTCGCGTTTAGCTCCACACGAAAACTCCTGCGTCGACATGGCTGGCAGGGTGTAAGGGATCTGTGCTACATATGTGAGGATTTCACCGGCGAGAAGTGGATTGGATGCTGTTTGTGTCTTAGGTGGTGCCATGTGGAGTGTGCTACTTTGGCTGGAATCAAATAGGATAGTATACCTAAAATATATTGGATATGCACCCCATGCCTCCATAAAGCATCTCTGGCTACCAGCAATGTGGAAAAATTGGATGAATTCAAGCAAGAATTATCTAAAGAAATATCTGTGGTTAAGAATGAGATTGAATCAAGGGCTGAGAAGGTGTAGGAGGAGCTGGGATCAGTTGTTGACGCGCTGCGTGCTGAAAATGCAAAATCCAGTTGGGTTGAGGTGGTGAAGAGAGGCAGGAAAGTGAAGGAGAATCTCCTAGTTGTGAAAGCTTCTAACCAGGAGAAGAAGGCAACATATATGAAGGTTGAAGTTTTCCAGGCATTGAATGGCATTCAAATAACTCATTGAAAATTCACAAATGGAGGTAATACTGTCATGAACTTGATAATGAGAACACAATGGCTGAGGCAACTCAAAAATTGGAGTTTGTTGAGCAAATTAGTAACAAGAGTGTTGGAAAGATGAAACCAAAGATCATGATATGCAATATGCATAAAGAGGAGACCAAGAAAAATAAGGAGACCATTTTGGACCACAATGAGTTCTTTAACACAATTCAGGGTGTTGAGAATAAGATTGAGCTGATTTTTAGTAAACCTGTAGCTGGCGGTACGATGCATTACATTTTGAGGTGCGACCCAACTGTGAAAGAGCTGATTTACAAGAATCATGACAGGTTGAAATTAGAATGGGAATATACACAGTGATGGACAGATACCATGCAGTTATATACTATCATTGTCAGAGATACGGCCATCTTGAGGCCAACTGTACTGCCAAGAACAGTGGAGACCCCAAAGTGTTACAAATACGCTGGCGATCATAAATCAGAGAATTGCTCTATGGCTGAGAAGAAATGCATAAATTGTATGAGGTACAAGAAGCCTGAAATCTATCACTCAATGAATGAAAGAATTCGTAACAACTGATCATGGCTATTAATTAGTGTTTGTACTTAGAGATAAATTGTGTGTGATAAGTGTTAAGTGAATTGGAAATAATCATTGGATATTTAATTGTGATACTATTAAGAAAATATCAGACATGAAAACTAAACCAATGGATATTTGTGATACCATAAAAAGGAAAAATATTGTGTTTAGTATGTACCATCAGTTAGCTGTTTATGAAATAAATTAAGACACTCACCACGACGTTTGCGAATAAGTGCATCGAGGATTATTATCGAGGCTAACATTGTAATTGTTGACGGCCCTCGTAGAGCGCTGCACTAGCAGTGGGGCGGGGCTTGAAACCTCATCAACAATAAACCATAAACGGTAAACCCTGCTGAAGTTAAACTAATTGGGGGAAGACCAATCTGAGATAACTGAAAATCTAAGTTATCCAAAGTTCAAAATAGTGTGCCTTCGGTAGTTATTTTTGTCACCCTTGTATCACTAATAAATATTATTGTACAGTACAGTAAACCCGATGTAACTTAAATGCTTGATAAACATGTTGAAAAAAATCTGGGTAGATGGTAAAGACGTGAGACTAATTGCCAACTTGTATTGGGACCAAAAGGCGGCGGTGAGAGTTGGCGGGGAGAAGACAGACTGGATACAGATAAGAAGAGGAGTCAGACAGGGGTGTGTCCTGTCGCCAGACTTGTTTTCTCTATATGGTCAACGAGTGATATAAGATTTGGAAGATATGGATGGAATTTCAATTGGAGGTAGAAATGTTAATAATATAAGGTAGGCTATGCAGATGACACTGTGCTTTTGGCTAACTCACAAGATAAACTACAAGCACTGGTGAACAGGATACAGGAGAGTTGTGAGAGAAAAGGGCTAAAAATCAATGCCAGTAAAACAAAGGCTGTGGTGGTTACATAGAAAAAGCAGAGAGCGCGAGTGTGGATTCGGATTGGGGAAAGGCTTATTGGTCCGTCCAGTGTCCTGGGGCAGAACAAGACACTGACCGCCTTTCTGATGGTATCTTGCTGAGGCAGAGTGATGGTTTCAAAAGTATTTTACAACATGAAGCACATGTTGTTCTATGTTGCCAATTTCCAAACCATGAGCCAATACATTTAGAATGTGTGCAACCATGGGTTAGCAACTTCAGTTCATTTGCTTGTTGTAACTGTTTTCTCATCTTGTTGACATTGGCTGCATTAGATGCTTAAGTCTGTCCTCATATAGCAAATTTCTCACCCCTTATATCTTTTTTTTATGCCTCCATGGTCTAGTGGGTAGCGTACCTTGCTACGAACCCGTGCCCCGGGTTTAAATCCCGACCTGGGCAGTCAGCGTGCCACTCACCCAGCTGCTCATCCTCCCTTTCGGGCTGGTCGATAAATGGGTACCTGGGGAAACCTGGGAAAGGTAAACTGGTAACCCGGATATCACGCTGACCCTGTCCTGGGGTGATGGGTTCTTCCCACCAATGGCTCAAGGGCCAGTGCCACAGAGATGAGCACTGCGGCCACACTCAGCTGTAGCGTATGCCCCCATCTTTACTCTTTTGGTTGGTCCCAGCCAATTGGTAGTGTGGGCAACTGTTATGTAGTGCTGCCATCTTGCTTGACTAATCCCCCCCCCCTCCCCCCAAGCTTCACTTGGTCCTCCTTAGAGAGTTTCGCTGGAGTCCAGATGATGGGCAATCATGAGGACAGCATGTGGGTAGTCTTGGGCCTTTCCAAACACTCAAATGAACTAAAGAAAAACTATTAAAAGGGACAAAAAACACCAAATTTAGGAAGTGTCAGTAAAGGAAATATTTGCAATATATTCCCTTATATCTCAAAGAATCACTTCACATACACACATGGATCATCCACAGCCTTTTCTGATACTTTCATTGGAAACTGCATTCATCTTTCTTTGTGCAATTTCAGTGAGGACATGTCCAAAACATGACATGATCTGGTTAGACTGTTAAGAGACTAGAGAGAGTTGTGGTGTGGTGCTGGCCAGTGGCTGGCTGGCTGCGGCTGGTCAGTCTTAGGACTGTCTCAAACAGCCAGCCAGGTTACTTATCATGATGGAATATGATACAAGAATACTCCAACAAGTGTTTGAAACTAATGTAGAGAATATAGAGCCTTACATTCATTTAATTATTTTCATTAATAATAATAAAAAAAAAATGATTTAAATGAAAAAATCTGATTTAGCTAAATAAAAAAAATAGTTATTTTTGATTAAAAAAAAATCAACAACCCTGCCTTTGGAGCATGATTAGTGAAGACGGAGGAAGTGAGAAGGAAATAGGCAGGAGTATATGTATAGGAAAGACGGCATTCAGAAATATGAGGAAACTGTTGAATAATTTGAGTATGAATATGGAGATGTGATTGATATTACTAAAATGTTTTGTATGGTCAACTTTACTATATGGTTGCAAAACATGGACAATTAAAATAAATACAAAGAAAAGGATAGAAGCAGCAGAAATGTGGTTTTTGAGGAGAATGTTGAGAATTCCCTGGACAGATAGAGTAACAAACCAGGAAGTTCTGTGAAGAGCACCAGTAGATAGGCAATTGATGAAAAGTATAAGAAGGTGACAACTGAAGTTTCTGGGTCATGTGCTGAGAAGGAGAGGACTAGAAAGTGACTGCTTGCTTGGAAGAGTGGAAGGAAGAAGAGCAAGAGGACGTCAAGGAATTAAATTTATGGATAGCCTGCTACAAGGCATGGATGGAAGACACAGTGTGGCAGAAGTTGTGAGAATGGCTGATGATAGGGAGAGATGGAGGTCCATGATCACCATCACAAAACTGGCACCTCGGTAAAAAACAGTAAACCCAGCGTAAGTCAAGCTAATTTGGGGAAGACCAATCCGAGATAACCGAAAATCCTAGTTATCATAAGTTAAAAATTCCATGCAGATGGTAGTTACTTTGGTCACCCCATACACTTACAATACGTTCGAGATATATGAAATTTGGCCTATATCAATCTGACTTAGGGAGGGTTTACTGTAATGAAGTTGGGATTTATTTCTGTTTATTGCATTTTGGCAGTAGGAACAAGGTCAGATTAGCTTCGGTTAGATTTAGTAGGTAGGTCAGGTCAAGTTAGGTTAATGAGTTGTTGATTGTAGTCATTGTCAATTACCATTATCTAGTGTTAATAGGTCTGTTTCATTTTTGTTGTTTGGTAGTCAAAGTACTGTAGGTGGTTAGTTTGGTTGAACTGAGCTGGGTCATCACTTATCATACTATAATTTTTTTCCTGTTTCAGGTATTTGGCAACAGGCAAAATGCAACTCTGCAGCAGCGAAGAGCTGGGACCATCACAGCAGACAGTTAGCAGAGTTATCTCTGAAACACTGGCAGCCTTCAACACGCCACACATCATGAGAAGATATCTTACATTCCCAACAGAGAATGAAGTGATGCAACAGAACAAAGCAGAATTTATGGAAATTGCAAACTTTCCGGGTTTGGTGGGTGTGATAGACTACACTCACATAAGAATAACTGCACCAAAAGAGTTTCCAGACGAGTATATCAACCGGAAGGGATATCACAGCATCAATGTACAGATTGTCTTCAATGCAAGATGTGAAGTCGTCAGCTGTTTGGCTAAGTGGCCAGGATCCGTACGTGATTCAGGGATCCTCAGTGAAAGTGGGCTTAAGCAGTGTTTTGACGCTGGTATAATCCCACGTGGATGCTCACTGCTAGGAGACCATGGGTATCCCTGTAAACCTTGGCTGGTGACACCTTATCTTAATCCCCAGCCAGGACCACAAGCAAATTACAATATGTAAGTTTACACACACTTGCTTGCTATGCAGAATCAACATAACTGTGGGAATGTTGCAAGGTAAAGCAGGGATAGTGTAACTGTGCACTCCATGACATGGGTATGATTTCATTATCTCATTAATATTTTGGGGGGTTGGGGAACAGGTAACTGCAAGTGTTGATTGAAACAGTTCAGTGTAGGATATATGCTTTGACCAGAGAAAAGTGTCACTTAGAAATGTTTGAGTGTCCTAATAACCTTACAATGTGGCTTCCATTTCTTTAATTACAGAGCACACTCAAAGACCAGGAATGTTGTGGAGAGGGGAATTGACCAGCTGAAACGAAGATTTCCAGTCCTCCACGCTGAAATAAGGGTCAGTCCATCACTGAAGGTGTGCCAGATTGTCTATGTATGTGCAGTGCTGCACAACATTTGCAAGAGGTGCAATGTTCCTCTTGATGATGAGCATCTGGATAATCAAAATGCTGCCCCAGATCATGATGTTGGGGCAATAGCACCAACAGCTTGGGACAAGACAATGGACGAACCTTCAGGGACCACTTTACTGCAACTCACTTCAGGTACTTTGTTCATTTAATATTCACTGATGTCACTAACTTTTCACACTCAAACTTTTCAGTTAATCAATTACCATTATCAAAGTTTTTCACCCTTGAAATGTATTGTCATTATACGCCATTTGTCTTCATTGTATCTTTATACCTACACCATCATGTCAAGCAAAAATTCCCATTATATTAATAATACTTAAGAAGTTTTCATAATTTTTATATTTATTCAATAAATAACAAGTTTCTTACTATTATATATGTTTTATCTTACAACATAACATTATATTATAAAATATTAATTACACTAATAATGGACTAATTATTGCACTTTGGTTTTGTTGTTCTTTACCCACATTATTTATTATAACTTCCCAAAATAAATTATTGTTTTCATCATTACAAATGAATGTCATGTCCCTGTTCTCTTTATCCAGACTGCAGTAATGTTCAAAAGACATTGAAGACAGAGCTTCCAGGTCGTCCCCAGAACACTGATGCTTGGGCTCTTCTAGCATTGCTCTCCCGGCAGCAACAAGGCCAGCACCATGGGACTTCTCAGGTGATGGCCCCAACACAATGCAGGTGTCATCAGAGCTGTGACAGAGAGATAAAAATGTTGAATGTCTTATTATGGCTATCTGTGATGTGTTAGTTAATAGATTCTGCACCTTTCTAGTCACAAATTTTGCTTGTCCCTCTTACCACTATTTGGTACTTGTCTGAATGTAAGGAAAAACTCTGACCCTACACTGAGTGCTGGAAATCTCGCATGCCTGCAATGCTCATCGATTGAAAGATGCCCACTTTTCCTTATTCTTACTCTAGCTTTCTTATTTGAACCCCTCACTCCACCTCCTCCTCCTTTTCTTCACCTTTGCCACTCTGCCACATCAGTCCCAACTCATCTCTCTCTTTGTCTCATGTCATTCATTAACTTTTGAATGCATTTCAGTATATCTGTATAGATTTAATTCTCTTAAGATGATAATAGTGGTATGCATACTACAACACACAACAATGAAGATCTACAGGTGCACCCTTAAGAGGAGTTGTTTGAACAGCCATAACCACCAACGTTAGCAGAACGACATACAGCAGCAGAGAAAGGAATGATGAGGGGGAGAGAGAGAGAGAGAGAGAGAGAGAGAGAGAGAGAGAGAGAGAGAGAGAGAGAGAGAGAGAGAGAGAGGTCAGGTAGATTATAGTAACTATGATATGTGTCACTCCCGTTTTTTTCAATGTGCACCAGTCTCCCCCAATCCTTTGATGGTTGTCCAGCAAATGTTCTGTTATCCATCCCGAGCACTAGCAGGCTTTGCTTTGACTGATTTTGACTGTGCTTTGAATGGGTGTCAGGGATGGCTCTGTTGGTGGCCCGCCTCCTGGAATTAAATCATTTATGTATTACGGTGTGTGATGTTACATTACTAACATTGGTCACACCTAAGCTAACACATTCTGACAAATTTCCTGCCGACAAAATGCAGGGTATTGTGTAACTTACTGTGATTCCAGTTAGGTATTATTATTCCAGGGTATGATTGGTAGTATCAACATGGGAATATCTCATCCTTTACTCAACCAATTGCTCTACTGTTGTCATACATTTATTAAACTCACATCTCAGACCTCCCAGAAAATTGTAGGAAAGAGTGTAAAGATCAAAACAAGTTTAGAAATAGCCATGAAATGTGTGTGGGAGACTGCATGGCCACAGGCGGCCAATGCAACAATGTGTGGAAACATTCTTATTGGGTTTTTATTGTGGTGAGTTGTGAGTTGTGCCTGCCACAGGACGCTGTGGGTTATTAAGCCACCTAAGGACGTGCGGGTTCCCACAAAAATATCATGTGTTTGTATTTGTTTGATCTTTTCACTGTTTCCCAGGGATTCCCAGGAGGTTTGAAGGTAATAGAATTCATGTATGACTTGTGAAAAGATTAAGTTGGGTAAGTAGGAGGAAATCTGCATGTTAATAATACCAAACTATTTATGCATCTGTGGGCCATCATCGCGGCTGTCCTGACGTACTAAAAGCTACTAAAATGAAAAAACATATAGGTTCTACAAGGATTCTAACTGCTAATATGAACTTCAAGCGTGGGATTTTATAGCACAGCAGGGTCACCTGGTTGGCCCATCCATTTAACAGCACGACAAGAATATACAGTGGAAAAGGTCAGATGGGCAAAAAAACTGCTGGCAGCCTGCAAGTTGATATCCGGGAAAGCTGCAATGGTGGCTATACGGACTGGAAGGGTGTGCCATGAGCAGTGTTCGGTACTTGTGTTCAGTCTTGAAAATTATATGGCACATCAGATAAGTGAGTGTGGAAACTATACGTATCAAAGTTTGTTCCTACTTATACTTTGTCCGGGTAATAGTGGTACAGTAGTGGCAGGTTGGGGAGCGCGTGGTGAGGTGAGGCACAGTCACTGGTCCTTTGATTATATTATTCCTGGGCTGCCTCCTCAACCTTGAAATATATAGAAATCAATGCATAGATGTAGTGTGTTTCACTCTACATTTTCCCAGCAGGTTCGATGGCACCCCGGCACCAAGTGGTCATTGCCGCGCTGTCTGTTCAGTGCCTGTCATAGGTTATGCAGGATGGCCAGTGGTGCCCTTGTTCTGTGGCAACTGCAGCTGGTGAGTTACAACTTTGTAAGTTCAAACAAACTCGGCTGACTTAATGAGTGTGACATGACTCTCACCCCAGACAAGCTATAGCTGTTCCATCGACTTACTTCCCTTAACATGACTCCCTCCTCATCCAAGTTAGCTGTTCCATCAGTTTCCTCAGCATGAAACAGCCCCTTCCCAGCCAAGCCAAGTTAGCTGTTCCATCAGTTTCCTCAGCATGATACAGCCCCCTCCCAGCCAAGCCAAGTTAGCTGTTCCAACAGTTACCTCAGCATGATACAGCCCCTTCCCATCCAAGCCAAGTTAGCTGTTCCATCAGTTACCTCAGCATGATACAGCCCCTTCCCAGCCAAGCCAAGTTAGCTGTTCCATCAGTTACCTCAGCATGATACAGCCCCTTCCCATCCAAGCCAAGTTAGCTGTTCCATCAGTTACCTCAGCATGATACAGCCCCTTCCCAGCCAAGCCAAGTTAGCTGTTCCATCAGTTTCCTCAGCATGATACAGCCCCTTCCCAGCCAAGCCAAGTTAGCTGTTCCATCAGTTTCCTCAGCATGATACAGCCCCTTCCCAGCCAAGTTAGATGTTCCATCAGTTTCCTCAGCATGATACAGCCCCTTCCCATCCAAGCCACGTGAGCTGTTCCATCAGTTACCTCAGCATGATACAGCCCCTTCCCAGCCAAGTCAAGTTAGCTGTTCCATCAGTTTCCTCAGCATGATACAGCCCCTTCCCAGCCAAGTCAAGTTAGCTGTTCCATCGGCTTACCCCACTTTATGGGGACACTCACAAAATTCATGGCTCGAGGAAGTTGATAAACCCTGCCATAAGATCTGGATCTGGATCTGGATATATGATGCGCAGGACACCCATACAGGTACATAACACGCATATTTGTTGGCTGTTGGGGGGACGGGGGAGTGGGTGTGCAGGGGAGGGAAGTGAATCAAGTGTAATTGTTAAGTGTTGGTGTGTTGTGGTGACAAGTGATTGTGTATTTGTTTTCTGAATGAGTCTATTGTATTGCAGTCTAAAATCTGATGAGGGAGGTTGTTCCAGTCACGTATGGTGCGTGGAAAGTATGAGTGCTTGTATGCGTCAGTGTTAGTGTGATATGTTTGGTATTTATGGATGTGTGTGTTACGAGTACGTTGACTGTTTGCGTTGTGTAGGTATGTTTGTGGGTCAATGTCAATATGAGTGTTTGTGATCTTGTACATAAGTGTAAGTCTGTGTGCTTGTCTGCGTATGTGAAGAGGTTCCATGTTTATCTGTTGTTTGATCCGTGTTGTGGTTCCAGGCGTTCGAGCGTAATTGTAATGAATCTAGCCACCTTGGTGTTGATTTGTTCTAACCTATCAATGTTTCTGTGTGTGTAAGGATCCCACACCGTGGAGCAGTATTCCAGTGTTGGTCTCACAAGTGTGTCATAAGCTATGTGTTTAATGTCAGGTGTGCAGTTATGTAAATTCCTCCTCAGGAACCCCAGCGTTCTGTTGGCTGTGGCACTGATATGGTCTATGTGGGTGTTGAATTTCAAGTTAGTTGAGAGATGGATACCAAGGTACTTGTGTGTGTGAACTGATTTTAAATCTGAATTGGGTATTATTCTAGTGTTTGCCCATACTCACCCCTCGCAACCAAAATTGGCTAGGGGGCCATTGAGACTTCAGGGAAGGCGGTGGTAAACATGAAGTGCGTCGCAAATGCATAGTTTTTGAGTTATGAGGGGTTGAAAAATACCCTAGATGTAGGGAAATTCCTTACAATTACTTAGATGTAGGTAAATTTCATACATTCCGGTTTTTTTTTTACAACGTACGGAAACAACGCAAGGTAATTATTGAAAATCACTCCGCAAACTCCGTATACTCGAAAATACGATATTACGCCTCCATATTGTACTTAAGGACATATTATACATACGGACGATGTGTTTACATGGCAACGCCATTGCAATATGAGCAGCATTGCCAACGATCCGGTTAGCAATGATACGCTAGGTGAGACCAGGTCCACCACGCGTGGTTATTTATTTATTTATTTTTTGAACACGCACCTTTACCTAATACTATTTCCGATGGTACGCTAGGTTTGCGATGGTACGCTTAGTTAGCCATTAGCCCACGCATGTGAGACCAGGTCCACCACTTGTGGTTATTTTTTTTTTAGAACATGCACCTTTACCTAATACTATTACCGATGGTACGCTTGGTTAGCGATGGTACGCTTAGTTAGCCATTAGCCCATGCATGTGAGACCAGGTCCACCACGCGTGGTTATTTTATTTTTTTTAGAACACGCACCTTTACCTAATACTATTACCGATGGTACGTTTGGTTAGCGATGGTACGCTTAGTTAGCCATTAACCCACGCATGTGAGACCAGGTCGTAAAGTTCGGTTGGAGTAGTTTAAATGTGCTCCACCACCCAAATACCCCAAGTTCACGCAGGTCCCCCAAGATCGTTGGGGGAAGGGGATTAATTCGGCTTCTTTACTTATAAGTACTTATTATTATCGTATTCTGGAGGCGTGGAGTCAATATCCACAATCACCTTGTATACTGTGAATACGAGCCCGTGAAGCAGATTCAGAATCCGGTCAGTAAGGATTCACGTGATCGAACAGCTCGGGGAAGAAGTTCGAGAGCCTGCACTTCCTGCACAAGCCGCGCTAGCCGGTGGTTTTACTTGTGTCAGTGATAAACAATGAAGATACACTGTGTTTGGTGTCACGGACTCTACTTGGAGGACAGAAACCTTGCGATGAGGTGACAACCTACTAGAGAGAGAGGGCATGAGTGTGGTGGAGGCGTTTATATGAGCACAGATGGCCGCCGGTGCCACGCCAGATGGTGAGGTGAGCATCATTTGGTTGGTTCACTATGTACGCTTCTCTCCCAAAACAAGCTTAGGGATCCACTGAGTTGCAAACACTTATTTTAGTGGTGGTGGGAGGAAAAATTCCCTAAATTTATGGAATTTCCCTAGATCTAGGGAGTTTTTATCCCCCCCCCCCCTCCACTAAAAAAAATACGCGAATGCGACGGATTTCGTGTCCCCCACCCGAAACCCCGCATTCCCACCAGGTCCCCAGGCTTGTATGGGGGGGAGGGGGGAGTGTGAGCAAACACTAGAATTTTACCCTGAATTGTGGAGAGTGTAAGTGTGATGGATGAGGTTGTGCGCTCTGGTGAATCTTAATAGTTTGCATTTGTCTGGTCGGAAGTGCATCTGCCAGGTGCGTTCCCACCGCTCGAGGGCGTCCAAGTCGGCCACAGTCCTTCAAAACATCCTTGATTTTCACACCTGGCCACAGTCCTTCAAAACATCCTTGTTTTTCACACCTGGCCACAGTCCTTCAAAACATCCTTGATTTTCACACCTGGCCACAGTCCTTCAAAACATCCTTGACCTTCACACCTGGCCACAGTCCTTCAAAACATCCTTGATTTTCACACCTGACCACAGTCCTTCAAAACATCCTTGATTATTACACCTGGCCACTGTCCTTCAAAACAAACATAAGTAAGTTGAATTATGAGACATTCGTGACATTGTACTGCTCAGAATTCCACTTTCCTGTACATCCACACAACCTCTGCTTGTCACAAGCTGCACGAGAAATTTATCCAGACCTGAAAAGGGAGAAACAAATTTTCCAGCACCAGGGATTGAACCCACGACCAACTATAGACGGGGAAGCACCCTTCCACTAAGTTGGTCAAAGAGGTATCTACCCTGCTGGCTAAGTGGGTTTGGGAGGCTTTCCACACCAGGCGGGTCACTACACGGCTCCCTTTCCATTAGACCAATTTGTGTGTTGCCTACTAAAACTTCTGTTTGCCATGAACCCTTTGGAGAGAGTGGGCATCCATCATCCTGCTCCCAACACAGGGGAGGCACAACAGAACACAGGGGAGCTTTCACTGCTTTAGCCACCACTTGTATTGGCCAGAATTCCACTTTCCCGTACATCCACACGACCTCGCATGTCATGAAACACACAAGAAATTGATACAAACCCAGAAAGGGGGAAACACAGGGCCATATTTTCTGGTGGGGCTAGGGGGGTATAGCCCCCCAGTGTTTTCCTAGAAATGCTTAATTTTCTAAAAAAATCACCCTGCTGTGCATGCTCGCTTTGCTCACCCCCTACCCCCCTACACTCATGAACCTATGATGCCCTCTAGTTCCCCCCCCAGAATTTACCATAATTACGGCCCTGAAACGAATGGTTCTGGGGCCAGGCATCAAACCTGCAATAGGCCAGATGGGAAACAACCCTTCTACTGAGTCTGCCAAAGAGGTGCAGTACTACACTTGCTAGGTGGGTTTGGAGGGCTTTCCACACCAGGCAGCTGATCACTACACAATAGCTGCAAGAAACCTATAAATTTACAAAATAGTATTCAGATTAGAGACTGTTAAAGGCAATACTAAAATGCAGAAATTTTGGGTTACCTTTTCACTAGTGAGGGACCAGAAAAGGGAACATTTTGGGTAATGGTACCCTTCACCCTCATGTGAATCCACTACAGCTTCAAGTCAGCTTAGTTTATGAAGCGGCTGCTTTGTGGTGGGTGATGGCTCAGTGGGTGCAAGCAGGATTTTGTAGAGGGAGGAGTGACCTTTTTCCTCTATATTTTTGTTATTTATTTCATGTAATGTTGATCATTACTGCTCACGTAAAGTTGCACTGCATTCAAACTTACCAAACCTGTCAACAGCATATATGTTTTTGTGATCAGAAAAATTCCAGTTTGTACCAATAACTTTTTGTTTTCATTATTCAAAGAGGTATTTTGGGTATACTTCAAATAAGTTGTACAGAAAAATTGCATTGCTACATCATTCAGTTCAAACTAGAATAATAACCACACATTTACACTTGATGTGCATTTCATATGTATAAACCTTAGTCATCACAGCCTAAGTATGTAACAATATAATCACAAGTTATGCCATCAGTGATGCCCAGGTTCATGGCTCACCGCATAACAGTATTAATTAAGTTTTGAGTTATGCTTTACTTATCTTACATTATTCCCCACAGGTGTGTGGAACTGTGTGAAGAGACAAAAAGTGAAGTCCATGATAGTGAGGGCAAAATTTACTGATGTACCAAGGTGTGGCTCAGCGACAGGCTGCAGAGTTCAGGTAAATGGTAAAAAATGTGTCAAATTTTGAACAAAAAGCAGTGCCCTTCATGGATCAGTTAAGAGCCCATTTTTAAGTTGATCTGTTACATAGAAATAGATTTAAATGTGGCATGAATATACATGATGTACTGGGTCTGCTGAAGATAAAAAAATTGGTTGATCAATTAGATGAACCATGATCCCGGGGTATTGAATGGGGAACTTGGACTATATAATTGCTCCAATAAATGGCCAATTGATGTGTAATAGACAATAGCAGCATGATGAATGGTGGTAAGTCCCATGACAATTACACATTAGGTAAATCTAAAATTTAGATCATCCCAACGGTGAAGAGAATCAGGCTTGCTTGAGTGTTCCGGCTTTAACCCAGAAACGATTGCATTATTACTAGTAACTGGCCTAATAAATTGTTTCATTAAAATCCTACATAGAATGGATAAAGAAAGTAGCAAGTTTCATATTATATTTTGCATTGGCCAAGCCTCACCTTGATGTTTCATTTCAATGAGGGACGTTTTTAATTGAATTTTGTCCGGGGTCACAACTGTACCCAGTCCCTTGGCGGGAAGGAGACGGAAATGCAACACCCCTCATTTTCTTCTCTGCAAGGGCTGTGAAGAAAATTACTACAATATTTCAATAAAATTCAAATGATTTTCTATGAAAATATAAATATAGATCCAAAATTATAGCAGAGAAGAAATCCTTGCTGAAGCCTGATTTTACCATTATCAGCTTGATAAGAGGGTGTCAAGAAGCAATTGGAGTTGCAAAGTTTTCCCTACAATGGCTTGATTTTTTATTTTTTTATTATGCAAAAAAAATAAAGCAATTAAGGTGACCAACAGTTTCTTATTTGCTATATTTTCATTTGTATTTTACTGAAATATTGTAGCATGTGCCTAACCCTTCAGTCATTTTAAAGAGGGACATGAGAGGTGTTGTATTTCCAACACCGTGCCGAGACACCAAATGGGAATTTATCAAAAAATAAAGAATGGGGAAACACATCTCAGGGGCCGGTACGTCGAACTATCTAGATTAGTTAAGAAAAACACCAGGATAGCAAAAAAGAACTATGAGATCAAAGTAGCAAATGAGGCGAAAAGTAATCCTAAGGGCTTCTTTCAGATGTATAGAACAAAAACACGGGAGAAAATTGGACCGCTGAAATCAAACACAGGGGAGCTAGTAGAAAATTACGAAAATATGAGCACATTGTTGAACGACTACTTCCTTTCAGTATTCACACAGGAGGATCGAACGACTATACCGGAAAGAGTTCAGGTGTACGAGGGCTGTTCTAGGCTAAGTATTAGATTAAGTAATGTTATTATTATTATTATTATTTATATAATTAAGTTAGTTAAACATCATATAATTATTAAGAATATCTTTATGTTCAATAATATTGTAAGAACCATCGGCTAAGTTCGCCGCCATATTTGTAATAATCTCGTCACGTGGCAGACCGCTCTCGCCTCTTGCTGGCCACACACCCACTGACGTCTGGCTGCTGTATTCCCTGCCTAATACAGTCTACATCCCTTGGCCAGCGTTTATCTTGTCCAGCAACCACAACAGGGCGGGGATGGCGATAAATTGAGGGATTTAATCATTACCAGGCAAGTAGTTCAGGATGAGATAGATAAGCTTAAGAAGAACAAGTCGCCAGGTCCTGACGGGATATTTCCGAGGGTATTAAAGGAGCTAGGTGATATAATCAGTGACCCACTAACCGACATCATTAAGATGTCGGTAAATACTGGCTATGTGCCGAGCCTATGGAAAGTAGCTAATGTGACGCCGATTTTTAAAAAGGGGGACAGGTCAGTTGCTTCAAACTATCGCCCAATTAGCTTAACATCGGTTATAGGGAAGATGCTGGAGTCCATAATAGCCAGGAACATTCGGGAGCATTTAGAGAAACATAGCTTAATTCACGACTCGCAGCATGGGTTCACAAAAGGTAGGTCATGCCTCACCAATCTCTTGTCCTTCTACAATAAAGTATTTGAGGCGGTTGACAGAGATGAAAATTATGATGTAATCTATCTTGCTTTTAGTAAAGCGTTTGACAAAGTTCCTCACCAACGACTGTTGCTTAAATTACAGGCTCACGGAGTAGAGGGTAAAGTTTTGAACTGGGTCAAGGCGTGGCTTAGCAATAGGAAGCAAAGAGTGCAAATCAATGGTAAAAGATCTGACTGGGGATGTGTTACGGTGGGGTCCCACAAGGTTCGGTATTAGGTCCACTTTTGTTTATTATTTATATCAATGACTTAGACACAGGAATTAGTAGTGATGTTAGTAAATTTGCAGATGATACCAAGATCGGTAGAGTAATTGAGTCGGATCAGGACGCTAGTATTCTCCAAGGTGAACTCAACAGATTATATGACTGGGCGGATAAATGGCAGATGGAGTTCAATGTAGGGAAGTGCAGTATTCTGAGTGTAGGAACAACCCCTCACATAACTATTGCTTAAATGACACTCTCATAAGTAGGTCTGGGTGCGCGAGGGATTTAGGGGTCTTAGTGAGCTCTGATCTCCGTCCAAGGGCACAATGCATTCAAGCTAGAAATCGAGCTAATAGGGTACTGGGATTTATTTCAAGGAGCGTAAGCAACAGAAGCCCCGAAGTCTTCCTCAAACTATATTTAGCATTAGTTAGACCTCATCTTGACTATGCGGTTCAGTTCTGGTCACCCTACTATAGAATGGATATCAAAATGTTAGAATCGGTGCAGAGGAGGATGACTAAGATGATTCAGGGGTTGAGAAACTTGCCATACGAGGAAAGACTCAAACAGTTAAACTTGCATTCTCCAGAAAGGCGAAGGGTGCGTGGAGACATGATCGAGGTTTATAAATGGATGAAGGGCTTTAATAAGGGAGACATTCATAAGGTTTTGTTGGTAAGAGAACCGGGTAGGACACGAAGTAACGGGCTTAAACTGGATAAATTCAGATTCAATGGGGACATAGGCAAAAATTGGTTTACTAACAGGGTGGTGGATGAGTGGAATAGGCTTAGCAGTCATGTGGTGAGTGCCAATACAATTGTCACATTCAAAAATAGACAAGATAAATTCATGGACAGCGATATTAGGTGGGGTTAGATACACGGGAGCTTAGGGTCAAAGGAGCTGCCTCGTACAGGCCTACCGGCCTCTTGCAGACTCCTGCGTTCTTATGTTTATGTTCTTATGTTCACAGTGCTGGCCCCTACTTGCATGGAATTCAAAAAGTCCTCCATTCTGGTTTCCTTATTACAGGTCTTAGAGTGTTGAGATAATGATCCATGCCTACTCAAAAACTTATCATACAGGGAAATATTAAAGTAGCTAGGTTTCCTTTAGAAGGAAAGGCACAGGTTGTGAGGTGACCTCATTAAAGTATTCACACAGGTAGAAAGCCTTGACAGTGATGATTTTGAATAAGTATCTGCACAGGAAAACAGATGTTGACCCCTGCAGAAATGGTTCAGGTCAGGAGAAACTGATAAGAAATATGGTAGTGGCTGAGTGGAACAAACCAGGCAGTCATGGCATTTATGAAAATATATGACAGTCACAAAGGGAGGTATGAATAGATTTGAGTGGGAAGGAAAGGCAAAGTTGAATTTACTTATTCCTAGAAGCAGTCATTTGTAGACTACTCAGCCTCTTGATGTCAATGTTTATTTCTATATGTACTCCATTGTAAACTATTAATACTTAAATAGCAAAACTGCATTGTGTAACTCAGTTTTGTGAAATAACGAATATCATGGATAAACTTTTAGTAAATAAGGAATATCAAACATGGCTAATGCAAAATTAAAGTAATGGGATATATTATATACGTAATCTCATTTAGCTTACAAAATTGATATGTTAAACAAGCATCTCACTGAATTCAAATTAGCAGTTTTGGATTATACAATTCAAGAAACGTTTTTAGTTGAAAACCTCACAAAACAAGACAACTGTTATATATACATTACTAGCGTACAACAAAACATATTTGAATGAATAGACTTGGAGACTGAAACGGATATAAATATTTACTTAAACTACTTAAAAAATCTTTTATAAACCTACAAAAAAATTAACCACAAACACACCATACTCTTAAACATTATTCACTGATACAGTGAGCATAATCTCTCACTGACCCGCATGTGAGCGCACTCTCTCACTCTCTCCCTTAATGCGATGGATCAGGAAACACTGCAAAGTAAGAAAAGACGAAGGTGAAGAGAAAATCAAAAGCAAAACAAGAGATAGTTGCCACGACAGTCACGCCAAGACAGTAAACCAGTGTTCATGCTGGTGATTCTGGAAGCCATAGTTTTCAGAATGTAATGATGACAGTCATAGTAAGAGAAGTGGTGGCATTATAGTCCAGCGACTCTTACTTGAGCCCTGTGGCTTGGCCCGGGGAAACTCCCATTATTTACAGATCTAGTGATGACCTGCGCATGGTGATCTGTTTCACTGTTAATCTGTACGTTATCTATTTATGGAATATATGTATATATACATTCATAATATGACTGCATGGTGTTATGAATGGCTTGGGATTAGAGGGAAAGACAATAACTCAGTAAACCTTCCATATCACTTGGCAACGTGGCTCATGCGACAGTGCCGCCTGACGGACCTTGGCAACAGGCGCCAGGCCGCACCATTCAGCGTTACGCCACAATGAACAACTCAAGTAGATCTCACTCAGGTGCCCTGCACAGCCATGCAAAGAGAGAGAGAGAGAGAGAGAGAGAGAGAGAGAGAGAGAGAGAGAGAGAGAGAGAGAGAGAGAGAGAGAGAGAGAGAGATAGCGACCCTCTCTGAGGAGAGTAATGGAGTTATGTGGCACCAGCGCGGTCTCGTGGGGAATCCTTGAGTCATGCCCAAGGGCTAAAGTTAAAATTGATAGACTATAGTGATAGCTTAATAGCCTTAGAAGTAGACATTGTATTAGTAGTAATAGTAGTAGTATTTATTGTTGTTGCCACAGCAGTAGTAGTAGTAATAGTAATAGTTTTTGTTCTTGCTGTTGTGCTAATTGTAGCCAACAGTAGTTCCAGTAAATGTTGTAATAATATTTGTTAGTGTAATAGTTTTAAAGCAGTAGTGGTAGTAAAGAAAAAAATTGTATTGCTGGCAAGATTAAGTTGTAAGAATGTCAGGTGTAGTAAGAGTAGCAGTTGTAGCAATAGCTAGTAGCTGCAGTTGTTGTAATAGTAATTATGATGTCGTAATAGTGACTGTTGCGCTAGAATAGTTTCTAGCACAAGCACAGGTGAAGGTGGTTGTATCGTTGGTTTCATTCTGTCCGCTCATTCATGAGCTTTGATGTTAGTTCATGGTTGCATGAAAATCAACTTGTGATAAATATTTCAGCTATTTTTTTTAATGACATATTTGAATATTTGTAAACGTATTCCAAAAGCTCTCTCACATTCTTATATGAACCTCCAACATGCCAATTTGCATTGATTATAATATACCATACAAGCACATGAAAGACAGGCTTGAGTATCAAACAGTACAGTCGGATTATACTTGAAAGAACTGTGGCCTTTCAAATACCAACAAGTTACCTCATTTCAGGTACATAAAAGACATGTAGCTGTGTAAAAGCAAATGAAAGGTGTTTTGATTATTTATTGCATGAAAATCACATAGGTACTATTCACAAAAGCTCAGTATCACCTTTACCAATATTCAGTGCTATTTTGAATAATTTAACCCATGTGATTTACATGCAGTAAAGTATTAAAATTCGTATTATCAGAATTTACAAAGTCAAATATCTTGTTATGAACTTGAAATAAGCTGAATTTTAGTTTTTAAAAGGCCACAGTTTGTTTCAGTATGATCTGACTTGTCTTTTGTGTGCTTGTGTGGCATTATTGATGCAAATCGGCATGCATGGGATTAATTATATTATTAATTTTTTTTTTGACGTTCAGCCGATGGTGCCGGTAGACTTTCTTGGTGGGGCCTAATGCCCCCAGCCTGTTTTGGTGCAGGCAAGTGTTTGTAGTGGTGCCATCTTGCTTGGCTCATGCTGTCCTGTGGAGCTCATCTTTGATCCTCTTTTTAAGAGAGAGAATCTGGAGTTCGGGTTGATAGGTGGACTTCAGGACAGCAAGTGGATAGTCTTAGGCCACTTGGCAGTGACTGAAAAATCCCAGCTTGTGGTCACGGGCAGAATGTGGACTTGCATCTTCCTGGACGCCGCCCACATGCTGACCACTCAGCCACCGCCTCCTCAATATATATATATATATATATATATATATATATATATATATATATATATATATATATATATATATATATATATATATATATATATATATATATATATATATATATTTTTTTTTTTTATACATAAATATTCCAATATAATTGAAAATAGTTGTTTATTTATAACAAGTTGACCTTTTTGCACAGTCATGAACTAACAATTAATACGCATGTGCCATATTCATCAAAATTCACACTTTGTGGATGGACGGATGAAATGTAATCGACTATAGTAGCAGTTTTAGTAGTAGTGATAGCAGTAGTATACTTTTATATGCTTACATATGCAGCACAGCAACAACACTTATGAATATCAAACGCAATGCAACAATATATATTTTTAATACACAATAGGTTTGTGTAATAAAGCAATCTCTCTACAACTATCATCCCAGAGTATGGAAAAATAGACCTATCATCACTAAATCAATACATCATCAAAACTGCCCTCCCTCTAATATTGTCACACGCTATGTTATCCTGTGTCTTCCTCCTGTGCTCAGCAGAAAACAATGGCAGGAGGGGTCTGTGAGACTGTGTAGAGAGCGACGATGCTTGTTCGAGTAAGACGTGTACGTCCTGTCTCTCTCCTTTCCCTCTCCTTCTCCCTCATGTCTGTCTTCATTGGCACATTCACGACAACATTAGTGGTACTATTTTTCTTTCCTTCAGAATGTGCAGACGTGCAGTCGTGCAGTTTGGGTCAGCAGAAGCCTCTGCCAGTCACTGACACCTGAAGCAGCAGTAACACCAGCAAGGACAGAAGGATGGCCATGGGCGCTGGAGGCAGTGGCGGTGCGCTGCTGTAGAAGGGGCAGTAAGGACACTGTGGAGAGAGACAGAAATTAACAGATTTTAAAACTAGTGCAAACTTCCATGAAATATTAAAACATGTTTGTGTCCCACTGCATGTCAGAAAAAGCAATGAAAGGGACATATTTCCAAAAAAGCATAAGGCTAAAATTGGATCTACTTGGTTTCATCAGCTCCAACAAAGCATGAAGGTAAGTTGGCTAAATTTGGTTTAGTATCAAAATAGCAAAACATTGACAAGGGAACAAAAAATGCTGATAAAATGTTGTCACAGTATGCATATCCTTCCCATTCAGTCACCCCTCTCCTGGCACTAACAGTGCACATTGTTGTAGTGTTATCTATTACTGTAAAAGTTCTATAATCTATAAAGATCAATGTTAGGCCATTGTATACTTAGTTGAAGTGAGATGATCCTTGAACTATGCATCTAGATTCTAGACTGACATATTGCCAGATATTACATCATTTTTTCATCTCTCTGCCATCAAATATCTACTTCAAATGTTTTCTTCTGCTATACTTAGCCTTTCATCTTGTCCATGTCTTTTGAATCAATGTTATTTCTTAATTGCAGTAATTCCTTTGCATTGAAGAACACCAAGAGTCAGAGTCCTGTCAAGCTTGCTGTAAACCTGAATCAATATATGTAGGACGAGAGCTCTATGAGGCAACCAAGACAGAGACATGTGTCAGGAGTCTCACTAAGGCCATTGAGGACTATTTCAATGCAAATGACTGATGGCCTGCTTACTGAGCCCCACTCAGACTGCCTCTCAGGTTAGTGCTATTCTAGCAGTAAATGGTTGCCTTGTGGACATGGATGGGCAGAGGGCTCGTTGGGCTGAGAACTTTAAACAGTTGTATGTGGGGGACCCTTCGAGTGGACAGCTCACAATTAACTGATGGACTTAAAATAATGGATGCTCTAATTGGAGATCAGAGAGGTTGTGGCAAGGTTGAGGGGTGAAAAGGCAGCTGTACTCGAAACATCAGTGCGGAGCTGCTCAATGCTGGAGGGGAGGCCATGATCCATGAGTTCTATTGACCAAAGTCACTGTAGAGCATCTGTTCACAATATGAAGGTTACCAGCTTTGATTTTGGCGATGGTACAGTAAAGCTGCCCACACACACAGAGGACTGGCGTCAAGAGGCCAGTCCCCACAAAATCCTCACCGTGTGTGGGCTCTTGATTCCAATCATCAGATGGAATTATCCGGCCTCATGCAATTACGTCTGGTTATAAATCCACGTGAGGCCGGGAAAGGATTGGAGTCATTGAAGCCAATCCTCTGTGTGTAGGGGACGGCTCGGGCCAGTCGCTTGAGGCCACGAGATAGGCAAAAGGAGTGATATCACAGACATGCTTCTATATTATTTGCTGTAACTCAACTCATACACGAGATAGGACATTTTGGTTAACACTGTTAACCCAGTAGCTGCGGGGGTCATGTTTCTTAGGTTAGGTTAGGTTAGGCTAAAGGCCCCTCTAAGCAAAATAATGAGAAAGAATCATCACTCACGCAAACCATTTCATAATAAATATCAACGCATATGTGATCAGTTTATGTATCATCTATTTTGGGAGGTTTATATCATGGCACAAATTTGGCCCGTCGCTGCTACAGGGTTAAACGCAGCGGTCATTGCAGAACCCGAATATGTTTGTGAAAACTCAATGAAACAAACTAAATAAATAGTTACGAGCTGAAGTTAAAGAATCACTCCGTAATGTTTATAACACCTTTTACATATTGCTACCATTTGCAGCGGCAATGAATTGAGTACTAAAATAAACAATTCCATTTTATAGAGAAAAGCCTCCTGAACACGATGGTGTATACAGATTTTTCATAAAACATCAAATAAGTGAAGCACAAAACTTTTTATATAAACTTTTCACCTCATCCCTCGTGTGCGCTGACAGGGTGGGTGCGAAGGGGGTGTAGTGTTCCTAGACTCTGCCATGACAACCCTCACCTCGCCTAAAGATATAGATGGAGATAGCGATATATATATATATATATATATATATATATATATATATATATATATATATATATATATATATATATATATATATATATATATATATATATATATATATATATATATATATATATATATATATATATATATATATATATATATATATATATATATATATATATATATATATCAGGACTAGGCTATTGGCGACATAACCCAGGTGGTGGCTGAACAGATAGCAAGACGGCCCCGCGTTCAGGAGGACGCGAGTTCAATCCCGACCGGTGCTACCAAGCTGAGATTTTCAGCCGCCGAGTGGCTTAACTACCCACATGCTGTCCAGAAGACCACCTATCAATCCAGACTCTAGATCAGTGGTTTTCAAACTATTTAGCATGACGGCACACTAAGAAACAACTAATATTTTGCATACATATATATATATATATATATATATATATATATATATATATATATATATATATATATATATATATATATATATATATATATATATATATATATATATATATATATATATATATATATATATATATATATATATATATATATATTTATATATAATAATTAGTCACCCTTGATGAATATAAATTACACTTTACAGTAGTTTCATTAGATTATGTACACAAATCAAAATCCCACCCAAATTTCCGAGGCACACCAAGGAGATAATGGCGGCACACGAGTGTGCTGCGGCACACACTTTGAAAATCACTGCTCTAGATTCTAGGATTAAAGATGAGCTCCGGGAGGGCAGGATGAGCCAATGCAAGATGGCGCCACTATAAACACTCGCCTGCGCCTGAACGGGCTGGGCCGACCATCAGGACCCACCGGGAAGAAGCCTTGGACCGACCATCAGGATCCACCGGGAAGAAGCCTACCGGTGCAATAGGCCAAGACGTAAAAACAAAACAAAAAAAAACAGCCGGCTGGAGCTTTGATATCTGTCCACATGTCAATCCTTAATGCCAATCGTCAGCGTGTGTGGGGTTTCGTCTATGATGCCAAGCCTTAAGGCTTGTCCACAAATGATTGTCCTCACAGAATCGTGACGCCAGTCCTCTGCGTGTGTGGGCAGCTTAACCCTTGTAGAATTACATAATTTCATTACACCAACTATTGAATTGCATCCCCTTGGGTCTTTCCATTTCCTTTCTAATCAATCACTTTTTGCCTATCTATTGTCTCTTTCCCTACACAAGTGTCCTGACAATTGCCCCTTCATGATTTCAGTTGCCTTTATTGTGTCATCTACTTGTCTGTTCTCATATCCATTTTCTTTAATGCTGATCCATCTGGTTGGTGAGCATATAATGCGTGTGAGACTGAAGCACTCACTAGGTTTCATGTCTTGCTGCAGTGTATGGTCCTACCAAAACATGTGAAACTGAAGAGAAGGAAGTGTTTTACATCAAACTTGATTTCTTATTAGACCAGTGCCCCCCTCAGGACACACTCATTGTCTTGGGCAACTTCAATGATACTACTGGCACTGGCAGGGTCACCTCTGAGTTGTGTGTTGGTCGCCATGGTTCTGGTACCAGGAACACCAACAGTTCTCTTCTTAAGTTTGTAAGATCCAGGAGATTGAGAATTGTGGGTTCTTGGTACCAGAAACCAGAGCTGCACTGCTGGACTTGGTATAGCAGCTCCAGAGGGGAAGCTAAAGTGATTGACCACATCCTTGTGAATACTTGTTGGAGGATCCTCCAGAAATGCAGTATTTCCTAGAATACTGAGTTCTTTGGAGTTTGAGCTTGTTGCAACACTCAAGCTTCATATCAAGTCAAGAAGAAACTTGACATGCAACATTATGATGTTTCATCTCGAGAGGCTGAAAGACCAAACATGTGCTCAGGAGCATGCAGTGAGTCTCGAATCAGTTCAGTGTGCTCAGCACCATTGAGGATCCTGTATAGCTGTGGGACACCTTCAAATCTGAGACCCATCAAGTTTCAAAGGAGAGCATTGGAGAACGCCTGATATCTTGGAGCAGTAGATGGAGAATATCAAGGAGTTAATCAACCAGACTTTCTAGAAATCAGGACCAGTATAGGGCTCTGTCACAAAGGACTAGAGCTCTCCTGAGGAGAGACAAAGAAAAGTATGGTAGGAGTCTCGCTGAGAAGACTGAGAGCCATCTCAGTGTGAACGACCCCGGACTTGCTTACCAAGCCCTGAGGAGGCTCCCTCTAAGGTGAGCGCTATCTGAACAGCAGATGGCTGCCTTGAGTCAGACATGGACAGTAAGAGAGCTCACTGGGCTAAGTATTTTGAGTAGTTGTACATGGCAGACCCTCCAAGTGGGCAACTTTCATCTGCTGGGTTGCAGGTGGCAGATGCTGATCCACCCTCTCCTGATGAGGTCAGATAGGCTATGACAAATTTTGAGGGTGGAAAGGCACCTGGTACCTGTAACATTAGTGCATAACTGCTCAAAGCTGGAGGTGAGGCCATGATCCGCGGGTTGCATGCGGTCTTGACTTCTGTATGGTAATTTGGTACATTCCTGACTGGAAGACTAGGTTGGTTGTCCCTTTCTACAAAGGGACGGCAACAACTATTATACCATATTATTACTGCTGAATGCAACTCAGCAACGAGGCATAAGGCAAATCTATTGTGGGATTTTGAAGACATTCACAGGGATGGAAGAGCAATTATGAAACTTAATACTGATACCAGAAAAGTATCAAGAAATAAGGAAGTGACAATACAATACCATATCACCCAAAATGTTGACGGCATGATTATAGGAAATTAAAAACATACTCCACTTGGGGAATAAAGGAACAGAAATAGGAAACTAATATCTATGGAATCTTTGATTTGCCAGGGACATTGTACTTTTTAGCATGACTTGATAAACTGCAACATATGATAATAGAACTAAACAGGGAGACTCCACACACAGGGCTGCAGCTGAAGAAGACTAAAATTATATTCAACAATCATGCTAAAGTTGCACAAATAGCCATCCAAGAGGCAGCTTGAGAATCAGTGAACAAGTATGTACACTTTCAGCAATTGATACAAACAAATTTCTCATTGGACCGGTTAATGAAAAGACGTATAATGACTGGGCTGAAGTAATTTTGATAAACAAGGTAAAGTTAGGAGGCTCTCTACTGTTGTGCTAAAAGCAAAGAGTTTTCAATCAGTGTTCCCTCCCCCTCATGATATGGATATCGACCAAGTCTCTGGAAGGGTTATGCTAAAGAGGGAGGGATCAATGTTGGGTGATCCCTAGCATGGATAAAAAACACTGCAAATGTATGCTTTCATAAAACTGTCCCTAACTACTCAAACTCAGTCACTTCAGCTTCTCTTTTCCAACACAGATCTCACACTGATTGTTCTCTTCTTTTTTTCTCTTTCCTTCTCAAATGCCTTACTCTTGCCAACAAATTACCTGCAGCTTTTTTCCTTTCCGTACAATTCATCAACAAGCATTTTCTCACTTTTTGACAACACTGTATCATCCACAAAATGGCTTGCCACCAAAAACTACTCCTCACTCCACTGCTACTCTGCTTTCATTGTTCTCATATAACCATTCTTATAGACAACAGACAGCCATGTTGACATCACACATATACATTTTCATACCCACACCAGCATCAAAGCTGTATACCTCATCTCCTTGTTCACACACACAGAGGCTCTCACATTTTTGTAAAAAAAACTACCTGATCCTTTCAAGTAAACATCCACTCATACCATATATCTTCAGAACATCCCATAAACCCTTCCTGTCAACCCTTTCACAGGCCTTTCCCAAGTCCATGAAAGCAGAAAACAGCTTCTTATTCTCTCAGTGCTTTTCTAGGTATTTTTTTTCTCTAGGTACTCCTCGGCTAGCAAAAATTTTATCTACAGATCCTCTACCTCATCAATGAAACATTCATAACCTACACTTGTATCAGCTATTTCCATCATCCTCTCACTTAAAATCCTTCCCTAAACCTTTCCTTGCACACTGAGTAACCTGACTCTGCTGGAACTCATACACTTCTCTCTACTACCTTCACTTCATACAGAGGAACACTGATGGCCCTCCTCCAGGCATCCTGCACCCCACCTTGTTCACTCCCAGGCTAGATTGTAGATTCACAACATCCACTCCACAGCAACACTTTCCCATATTTTAGTTTTTATTCTGTCATGCCACCAATGTTAGGGGCCTTTCTACTTTTAACTTCATTATTTCCTTTTTTTATCTCCCCCTTTCAATCTCTCCCTGTGTAAATGTGTGCCCTATATTAATCTTCACACTTGTATTGGTCACTTTTCCTCTTCCTTTGACATTCTTTCATCACAGATTCAAAATGCTGCTTTGACACTTTTATCTCCTCATTTGTTTTCTTGAGGTTCCCATTGCTTCCCATTATCCTGCAAGTCTCACTCTTCCTACCCACATTCCTCTTTTAACTTCCTTCCAGAATAGATTTTTGTTTTCCTGATATTTTGCCGATGTCTTTCTGCCATAATCCGATCATAAAGGTGCTATCACATGGGCAACTTTACTGGCATCTTGCCACCAATATGGGCATATTGACGCCAGTATTGGTGGCTGGACTCCGCCAATCCAAGACGCCAATTATCGTCATCATGAAGCCAGTACTGGTGTCTTTGTTTACACTTTCAGCAGTTGTGTGGGCATTGCCTAGCCATGGAGCAAATTATTTGGTCCAAGGATGCTCTTGCCACCCTCTGTGAGCTCTATCGGGAAAACAAGTGTCTGTGGGACACCAGGGATGAAAATTATTCCAAGAGAAATATGTAGAGAGAAGTTTTCAAGAAATTAGCAGAAGCTCTGAAGGAGTATCCCACATGGGACCTGTAATGCCTTGTAAATTATATTATATATATATATATATATAAATATATATATATATATATATATATATATATATATATATATATATATATATATATATATATCATCCAGCTTGTTTTGATCTGCGCTGAGGCTGAAAACATCTGTTGCACGTGTGATAGGAAGAGCGCTCCTTGCCACCGGTATCGGCGGCTAGATGCCAGTAAAAGACACCAGAAAATCTCCATGTGATAGCACATTTAGTTTCCTTAACATGGAGCTTTGTCCCCTCCAGAAATCTCAGAAGATACAGCCACTACCTTGTCTCCCTGAATTATAACAGCTGCTGCTTACCTGGTAGGAGCCGCACACCTCGCACAGGTCCAGGTCGTATAGGGGGTACACCTCCATCAGCGACATGTTGAAGCGCTCTGCAGGGAGGGATAAGAAGTAAGAAGAATTGTCATGAATATACCAGTTATGATGTGATGGGGAGACTGCCAGATATGCTGTGATGGGGAGACTGCCAGTTATGATGTGATGGGGAGACTGCCAGTTATGATGTGATGGGGAGACTGCCAGTTATGATGTGATGGGGAGACTGCCACCGAATGAAAAGTTGATCTACTCGTGATGTTTTCTCAATCTGCCTGACTGCCACCATATGAAAAATTGACCTACTCTTTATGTTTTCTCCAACTTGCCCAAGATACAAACCCGGGCCCCTGACATGCGAGGCAGACATTTTAGCGCCAAGCCAAGGGGTACCAATAGTTTAAGGTCTTTTGTAGTCTTTATCCACATCTTGGGCTGTTGCACTGATAATAAAAGCACCAATAACCCAGTAGCAGCGACGGGCCAAATTTGTGCCACAATTTAAACTCCCCAAAATAGATGATACATAATCTGATCACAAATGCTTTGATATATATGTAATGGCTTGTGTGAGGGGTGATTTTTTCTCATTTTTCTCGCTTGGGGGGACCATTAAGAAACACGATCCCCGCTGCTACCGTGTTAATAATGACAATACTTCATGTAGATCTTGAACAAATATAATTATCCCAGACTTTTTTTTTATCTATGGTTTTATTACAAGCTATTTTCCTTTATGCTTGTTATTTATTGCTCTAGTGTTGCGGTAACTTTATGCTCATTCTTCCCAATAGTTCTCTAAATATTTGCAGCCTCTACTCCAAGTTTCATTGTTGTTGTTTCTTTTACTACAACTACAGTTACTATCACTACTATTTCTAACTACTGCATATTCTGTCAACACTGCAATAGCTACACTAAAAGCAGCTGCTGCCACACACTGCCCCACCCAACACTTGCCAGGCTGGTAGAGGTCGTACACTCGCGCCATGTTGTAGCGGGAGTGGTTGGTGACACGGTGCCAGCGCTCCACCTCGTATGTCACGCACGCCTCCTCTGAGTCCAGCTGCAGGAAGACACGTATTAATGGGTGATTATGTACTCAAAGAGAAAGGCAAGAGATTGTAAGCACACACAGCAGAACAAAGGTGTGGGTGGATGGATAAAGGTTTACAAAAATCACCCTAAGTGTAAACTACAGACTAACTTTGAAACTTTGAAAGCTGCGGTGTCAGAGAACAGGAGGAAATGTGTAACTATTATGTTGTACAAATTAAAGGGAGCCAAGGATGAATGAGAGGTATAAGTTTATTGTTTTTTTCAGGGATGGTAAGGGGGAGTGTTTCAGCAGCCTGATTGGAGTGAGGAACAAGTTTGGTATGGAAAAGAAAGAAGTTGAGTGTGTAGGCTACGTTGCCTTTATAGACTATGGGGAAGTTTGTAACAAGTTATCAAGATCAGGTTGTGGTGCATTTTCAGCTGCAGCATAAGTGAACATCTGTCTGAGAGGGAACAAGGTCTTCTTATGACACAATAGCAAGTGAACAAAGGATATCCACCATTTCAAGGACTAGTGTTGGAGTGAGGCAGTGGTAAGTGGTGTCACCTTGGCTCATTAACATTGTGAGTAAGTAAATGGAAGAGATGAGGACGTTAGAAATGCAACACACATCAGGTACTCACATTATTGAAGAAGAACTTGACCTGTGTGCTGGTGCGGTAGGCCCAGCGCAGGTTCCTCACGGTCCGGGACTCCACCAGGCGGATGAGGTCGTCCTGCATCACGTAGTAACCAGAGGGGAGATGCACCTCAACCACCGCCACGCCACTCGTCTCAGACTCTCCCAAGTTGGTCCAGCTGCAGAGAATGGGAATTAATACTATACGCAACTTCCTTTCTTTTTTTTATCCCAGTTCAGTTTTCATGTACTTCCCTTAGATCTCCCTTCAAAACCTTCAGACAGAACTGCATTTAAGTGTTTATCCTCTTATATCAGTTATGTATTTTCCTGCTTGTTGTTGAGAGCGAACTGATAGGTATTAAATGCACCTAACTCTATCTTATTTAATTATGCTCAGTTTTCATGCACTTCCCTCAGATCTCCTTGCAAAGCTTTCAGACAGAACTGCATTTAAGTGTTTATTCTCCTGTATGTGCTGTGTATCTCCTGTTTGTTGTTGTGAGAGGGAACTGATAAATACTAAGTGCATCTCACTTATTTTTTCATTTAATTATGCTCAGTTTTCATGTACTTCCCTTAGATCTCCCTGCAAAGCCTTCAGACAGAACTGCATTTAAGTGTTTACCCTCCTGTATCTGCTATGTGCTTCCTTTTTGTTGTTGTGAGAGGGAACTGATAAGTACTAAATGACCTCACTTATTTTTTCATTTAATTATGCTCAATTTTCATGTAATTTCTCTTAGATCTCCTTGCAGAGCCTTATGACATAGCTGCATCCTCCTCTATCTGATGCATTTTCCTGTTTGTCAGAGTGAAATGTCTATTGAGTTGTGTCTTCCAAGAAAACACTGGTGAGCACTCACACTTCAGAGAACTCTGTCATGTAGCCAAGGCTAGAAATAGGAGATGAGCTCATGGCTTATGCAAATGTTCCAAGACAAGATGTGAGGATAAAGAGCTGATATATTAGACAAGAAAAGAAGGTAAAATTTAGACTATGTATGATGAAACAAATACAGGAGGCAGAAGGGGAGGAAAGGAGTTATATAAACAAACTAAATTATAATGGATCATTAACTAAAAATAAATAGAAAAACTAAAAGCCGAGGTGGAAAGAGGTTTAACCGTGTAGCAGCGACGGGCGAAATTTGTGCCACGATATAAACCCCCCAAAATAGATGATACACAATCTGATCACAAATGCTTTGATATGTATTATGAAATGGTTTGTGTGAGGGTTGATTTTTTCTCATTTTTCTCACTTAGAGGGACCATTAAGAAACATGATCCCCGCTACTACCGGGTTAACTAAAAATAAATAGAAAAACTAAAAGCCGAGGTGGGAAGAGATTTGAGAAGGTCGGGCACCACCTGTATAAGGAGTCATCCATACACACACCACACCAAGACCTACGGAAACTTGTCTGCCTCCTCAGTTGTCTTCTTATTGTTGTCTTCAAGGCTTCTTTCACACTGACTGTTTTGCTCTTGATGTTAGCAAATGCTTGTCTCCCAATTTTGGTAGCTTTCATGGACTAAAATTTTTCAATTTTATCTCCATTTGAAATGTTGTCCAAATTAATATGTAGTTTCCCTCATTTATGATTTTACTGATAAGCTTTTAAGTAGTCTAAAAAGGGAAGATCATGCCTAAATTTGACAACTTTAGCCCAAATTTTGTAATTATTTTTGTTTGGTTCAAAGACAGTATGTATTAACTATTTCATTTCCTTTTTGCAGTTGTTTGCTTGCCTTTACCACAAGAAAATATGGTAATTAGATGAGGTGTGAGGTGCTACATACCTCTGACAGGCGGTGAAGCGAAGGTGAGAATTATTTCTGCCATAAGACTCTGAATAGACTGTGAAGTCGAAAGCAGGCACTGGCGGGTAGTCCAGCAGGGGCTCCACATCCACGCCAAAGCTATAGTCGAGCTGGACCAGCGCTTGGCCCGACCCGTGGCCCACGATGCTCACGTGGCCCCAGATGTTGCTCAGCTGTAAGGTGGGGAGACAAGGCATTAGTAACAACCTGTAGCCATCATACTGAGGCACCACTACTTTATTTGTTTCCTCTAATATTACTCAGCTTGCCAATTTAGGGTGGGGGACTTTAATCTACTTAATTGTCTGGGTGAGATGCTGACCTTGGCTTAAATCCCTGGGTGGGACGCTGACCCTGGCTTAACTACCAGGGTGGGATGCTGACCCTGGCTTAATTGCCTGGGTGTGATGCTGACCTTGGCTTAATTGCCTGGGTGTGATGCTGACCTTGGCTTAATTGCCTGGGTGTGATGCTGACCTTGGCATACACGTCAGGATCCAGTTAATTGTTGACTTCCCGGTGGTAAACCCAGACTGCTCAGGTCCTTTAAACTTTAGCAGATGAGATCAAATTTGCATCTGCAGGAGATGAGTGAGCACGTTGCCAGACACACTGAGCAGTGGGATACCACGGTAACTGTTGCAATCCTGTCGGTCTCCTTATCCTCTCCAGATAGGGACAACCAATCCCCTATTCCAATCAAAAGTAATTGCGCCGGTCTACCACACGGCAGAGAGCACCGCATGCAACCCACGAATCAAAACTTAAACCCCAGCTTTCATCATCTCGGCACTGATATTGCCTTTCCACCCTTCAATATCCTCACAGCCTCTCTCACTTCCGCAAGAGAGGATGGAGTTGAATTTATTGGTGAATCAACAGTCGCCATCTGCAACCCAGCCAGAGGGAGCTGCCCACTTGGGGGCTCTCCGATGTACAACTGCTCGAAGTACTCGGCCCAACGAGCCAGGTGCCCATCCGCTGTATTTAATGTCAATTTTTCAATGTACATACGATGTATCTGAATTAGCCAAGTCTGGGGGATGCTAAGCACCACTAACCTTCTTCCTTATTATACTATCTCTACAATAAACAGTAAGTATAAGAATATACAATACAATAAACACAATACTACAATCTACTACACTAATCTCTACACTAAACACAAGATACACTGTAATACAACACAATTGCTCCACCTTCCCTCAACCTCTCATCCCCTGACTCTCACCTCAAAAGACCGCAGCTCTGCCAGTCCGAGATTGTTGTTGATGTGAAGTTGGGGTCAGCCGAGTGTTCAATGACGACCCACATGTCCGTCACGTCCCTGAGGCGAGCGCGGTACGAGTACTCCACGAGCGCCTCCATGGCCGCCACACTGTCCTGGGGGGCATAAGGGCATGGGAGGGTGAGGCACGGGGACAGTAGGGATTAATAGATGAGAGAGAGAGAGAGAGAGAGAGAGAGAGAGAGAGAGAGAGAGAGAGAGAGAGAGAGAGAGAGAGAGAGGCATGGGGACAGTGAGACTAAAGAGAGAGAGAGAGAGAGAGAGAGAGAGAGAGAGAGAGAGAGAGAGAGAGAGAGAGAGAGAGAGAGAGAGAGAGAGATCAACTCATAAGATTTTTTCCATCCATATTTTGATCCCCAGATAAGATTATTCCTAACTCAAAACGCTTATCTCTTTCCTATAGACTGTCCTTCACTGTTCTTGTCATAAACTTTTCCTTTACCACAAACACCCCAAGGTACCTCATAACATTTTTTCATTTATCTCTGGCTCCCCATATTGGCTTCTCTCTTCACTAACACAAACACTCCTCGTCACAACCCTTAACCCGGTAGCAGCGACGGGCCAAATTTGTGCCATGACATAAACCCCCCAAAATTACATAATGCATACACTGATCACAAATGTGCTGATATGTATTATGAAATGGTTTGAGTGAGTGATGATTTTTTTCTCATATATCTTGCTTAGAGGGGCCAAAAAACCATTATCCCCGCAGCTACAGGGTTAAAACTGTTCTCCATTGCTACCATCCACTCCTTGCCCACAAACACCGCAGTAACTATAACACTTTTTTCAACCTTTTCCTCTACAGATTTCTCTCCTCCCAAACCCAAGCATTCCTCATCACATCCCTCAAACTATTCCCCATTCTTACAAACCACTTTTTTTTTAAGAACAACTCTATTCTTCGGACACTTACCAGGGTGGAGATGAGGCCGCCATCCAGCTCCCGCATCACAGCCAGGAAGCGCACGATGTTCTCTTGAATGATCCTGATGCCGTCACTGGCCACATACACGAGCAGGGCGTAGGCGGTGGTCTCGACGGCGTGTGCGTCCCACTTCCGGTCGTCCTTGGGCAGCACGAAGGGGCGTTGGCTGTTCTCCTACACCAAGTTGTTGAAGGATATGGGCTCGCGAGACCAGTACACTTTGTTACCTGGGAGAGGAGAGATGAATAGATATTATGGGAAAGAGAATTGTAGAGGATATTGCGTGGAAGTTAAGAAAATAGCAAGGATAGGAATGGAAAGAGTGCGACATGTGAAATATGGAGGAAGGGGACGAGACGGGATGAATGAGGATGTGAGAAAAGGATTGCAGAGGATGTTACGTGGAAGGCATGACAATAGAAAGAATAGGAGTGGCAAGAATGAGACTTGTGGAAGAACTTATGGAAAATGACATACAAACTTTTTTTTTTTACAGCAAAGGTCAGTTCAAGGGCATAAAAAAAGGTAACAAATGTGAAAAAAAACCCCGCTTCTCACTGTTCCTATAAAGAGTTAAGAGGAGTGGCCGAGAGATAGGTCAATTTCGGGAGGGATTTTATTTTTCTCCCTCCACCTCCACCTCCACCTCCTCCTCCTCCTCCTCCTCCTCCTCCTCCTCTTCCTCCTCCTCCTCCTGTCCTCACTGTGCTCCCTCTTCATGCTGTCCAGGAGGTTAAAGGCTGTTTCCTTCTTGCTGGAGTCGGCCTTGGAGAGCGCCCACACGACCATCGCCACCTCGTAGGGGTCAGGGTGTCTCTCCAGCTCCTTCTCCAGGTACCTGAGGGGGAGGGACAGGGCGGGGCAATGGTGAGCTTATCATAATTTTTTTTTTTTTTAAAGGTAAAGGTCATCGTCAAGAGAAGAATACTCAGTGTCAATGTCATAGTCAGAATCAGTGCTGTTGTAATCAGTCTCGCTGTCTGACCGGCCGCCACCCACATCATCGTCGTTTCCAGGACCTGATAAACGAAAAAAGTCTCATTGTAGATTTTATAAACATAGGGAGAAAAGAACGCCATGTTCACATAATTAGAAATGTTAACATTATTATTATTATTATTTTTATCATTACTGCCAATCTCTGTCTCTCTCTCTCTCATACCTCAGCGCACACACACACACACGCACACACACATAATTTTCCTTACTCACTAATTTTATATAAAAATATGAGATATTCTGCTTACCAAGTAATAGCTTCCTTCGTTTCTTGGGCTTCTGAGGACGACGTTGCGTATCAGTGTAATCCTCTGGGCTTGAAGAAAGCTCCTCAGATGACTGACGTGCACTCGCCATCGTGTCAACTCAGAGACTAATCATCGTCTCACCAGGTAGGTGACCACTGGGTCACCTGCGGTCAGCTACCGTATCTCGCTAGCTGCTTTAATTATCTGAGATATACCCTACGCGGCGCTGCCTACTGGTCGGCTTGCCGCTACTACGTAGTTAATGTGTATATAACTTGTTAGTTTTTCGTTAGCATTTTAGAGGTCATTACTTCCTTACTTAGTATGTACTGTATTTTTCCTGTGCATATTTCAGATAATTGCTTATAATAACCATGAACTACTGGTTCATGGTTGGATACATAAGTTATGTTGAAAATCCTAAAGACGGGAGTCCTTTTTTTTTTTTTTTTTTTTTTTTTTTAGCTGTTGTTGCAGGAATCATCAGCGACCTGTGGTTTCTTGTCTTTAGCAAACTTGGAATCAATCCTAGCACCACACTAATGCACTTTGCTCACAACAGATAGATGATGTGACAAAGGTCAGTGAAAGAAAAGAAACTAGAGTTCATTCATAACTGCACCTGCCGTCACGACCCACGAGTGTACGATCGCACATAATAAAAATCAAGATGCTCTAGACTCCTAGAGAGCCTTGCCAAGCTCCTAGCTACTAAAGGTTTCAGGGGCCGTGTTCCCCTGTTTTTCGCAAATAAAACTTAACAAAGTGTCGGACAAGGATGTTATATTGGCAGTGGATATTTGAGACCCCGACTTAATGGGCAAAAATATGATTTGGTGTCAAATGTGGATAATGAAGCACTTATAAGAGTAAATTAGGGTAAACTTGGGTAAAAGTTAAAGGCACTGTGAGCGAGGCTAGCCCCGCCAACGACAAAGGTGTTGTTGGGTAGTTGGGTGGGGATGATTGTGTGAGGAAGGAAAGGTTGGGTATGGGGGAGGTTGGTGAACCAACAAGGGATGAAACCAGAAACTACTGCTCGCTTACATACATGCAGCATGTACTACCAATAGTCACATTTTCCAAGTAAAGGATAAGTGATTTCCTTCGAGTAAAACTGTTTCTCCCCAACTGATAGTCCATATAAGGAACATCCATATTTACAGTAGATTAACTATTGCTACGGTGTGTGTGTGTGTGTGTGTGTGTGTGTGTGTGTGTGTGTGTGTGTGTGTGTGTATTTACCTAGTTGTATTTACCTAGTTGTGACATACGGGAAAAGAGCTACGCTCGCGCTGTCCCATCTCCATATTTTCTCTTATCCAACTTTTCCTTAAAATCATGAATATTTCTTGCACAAAGCACCTCCTCCTCCAGTCCATTCCACAGCTCAATGCTTCTGTTTGGGAAGCTAAATTTTTTCACATCTCGCCTACACGTGGACGTCCTCAACTTCTTTCCATGTCCTCTTGTTTCTCTCTCGCTCCACACACACAGATCCTCTCTGTCCAGATTCTCCGACCCGCTCGCCACCCTGTACACTGCTATCAGGTCTCCTCTTTCTCTTCTTCTCTCCAGGGTTGTGAGCCCCATGCTATTGAGTCTCTCCTCGTAAGTCCGATCCCTAAGTTCCGGTACCATTTTAGTTGCCATTCTCTGTACTCTTTCCAGCTTTCTTATATTCTTCTTTTCGTGAGGAGACCAGACCACTGCTGCATACTCCAACCTTGGCCTTATCATTGTAACTATTATGTTCTTCATCATCTCCTTGTCCAAATACACAAATGCCGTCCTTATGTTCCTCAGCAAATTCATAGTTTGTCCCGTTATCCTGTTGATGTGTTTGTCTGGTGACATGTTCTCTGAGATAGTCACTCCCAAAGTGTGTGTGTGAGTGTGTGTGAAGCAGTAAGACATAATTGCTGGTTGGATGGATGATTACTCATACGTCAGAGCTAAACGTCACATCGACGTCACGAGAAGATGAGCGGGGCAGGACTGGCCTCGCTCACAGTGCCTTTAACTTTTAGCCAAGTTTACCCTAAATTTACTCTTGTAAGTGCTTCATTATCCACATGTGACACCAAATCATATTTTTGCCCATTAGGTCGGGGTCTCAAACATCCACTGCCAAAATAACATCCTTGTCCGACGCTTTGTTAACGTTTTATTTGCGAAAAACAGGGGAACACGGCCCCTGTTAGCCTTTTTGTTAAATGTTTTTTTCTGTGTGTTTTTGATTAAGGCGCGAACTGTTATCTCACGTCAGGTCCGGTGTACCGTTGCCTGCTTTCTCCAGTTGATAGAAGTCGTGAGACAACACAATAGCCTTTTAGTTAAGTGATGTGAGTTATGTGTTGGCCGAGCGGAACCGTTAAGTTCACTTTGAGTTCACTTAATTTACTCTCTCTCTCTCTGGTTGATTAAATGGTTGTATTGCTTTTTAAATATATTCACAGAATAGTTACAGTATTTTGTGGACGAGTCGTAAGTTGTACGCACGCTCCGAGAAGTCCTGTGCTCTCGCCCGCCGCCCGCTCTGTTCTGCCCCGGCGTCTCCCGGGACAGGAGCGGCCAGCGGCACCATGCTTGCTGAATCAACACCGTTCCCACGGCAAGGAGCACCTCCTAAGCACAACGTAGCATCTGTGTGTAACGTCCTGGCGCCGCTGGGCCATGCGATACGACATACATTCACACATTCACATGTATGTTATAATATACACATTACATCGCTCGGTCACGGAAAAAGTCGCGACCTCGCGGCTCACCCAACCCTTAAAATCAGTGTACCTACCCATGTTACAGTCGTACAATGTGTACTAGTTAAACCAGGGCCTATTATGGTTGCATGTAAAAAAAATATATATACAAGTCAGAGCCCGCCTAACGATATAACATCGGGAAATGCCAATGACAATAAAAATAATCATGGAAGTAACAATAAATGGGCAAAGTACATACAGGGCGAGGTAAACAGGGCTAGAGTCGTGGACATGGTAGCTCAGCACTATTCCGAGAACACAAAATAATAGCTCGAACAGTGATTTACAAGATACATCCCAGAAAAAATAAATTGACTAAATTGTAATTAGGATACATGGTAATGGAGCTATTTGGAATAATAATAAGAAAAGAAAAAAAATCCTTGAAGAAGATTTGATACAAATTGAGTCTTCGAGTCACAATGCGTACGAACTCAGCGCGGTGGGGCAACTCTTGCCTGAAGATGGTTGTATAAACTCAGAGCCCGCTTAACAAGGCAGGACAGGGGGATGACAATGATGGTAAAAAGAACCACCGGCAAGATCAGCGATGGGTGATGTACATATGGGGCAAGGTAAACCGGTAGAGAGTCATGGACAGCTGACTCCAATTCCGAGAAATTTGAAAAGGTTAGCTCGGAAAGGCTATTTGTCACATAAACTGTTGATGAAAGTCATCATTTGCTGATCCTAGTGTCAGTTCATCACAGCTTCCCACGGCCAAAAGCACGACGTGTTGTTAGATATCCTGTTGTGCGACACCGACCGGATGTTGCCACACGTACAGTCATACATACACATGTACATTATAATATACACATTACACCCCTGAAACCGTTAGTAGGCAGCAATTTTAATGCTACTGCAGATAGTGACCTAAATTTGCAAAATATTAATTGTGTGTTGAATCTGTTGTTGCATATGATATGATATCTCCAAGTACCTTTATATATTATGTCATAGAACCCATAGGCACAGTCTTTGAGTAACTTATTTAGATCTTAACCCCATGTCCTTCCTCTCTACCTTACCCCGTCTTCCTTCAGTATCCCTCCTTACCCTGCCGCCGTCCCCCTTCCATCCACTATTCCCTCCCTCACCTGATGGCATTGGTCTTGGCAATGTTGACCCTCGCCCGGTTCTTCCCCTGCATGGAGGGCAGCACGGCCACCAGCGTCAGCACCACCTGCGCCGTCAGGATCACGCCGTTCCCCGCAGTGGTGCCGGGCCTGTAGTATGGCTGGGCAGGGGTAAAGGAGAGGAAAGTTAGGGGGAGGGGAAACTAAAGATAAAAAGGAGTGATGAAATAGTTAAGAGTAGTTGGAAGGGACGGTGGAGACAGGGAGGTTATTAAGAGGAGTATGAAAGAGGGGAAACTAAAGATAAAACGGAGTGATGAAATACCGGTAGTCAAGAGTAATTGAAGGGGACGTAGGAGACAGGGAGGTTATTAAGAGGAGTATGTGAGGGAGGTAAACTAATAAAGGTAAGAAGGAATGCTGGAATAGTTAACCCCTTGACTGCGGATTTCCTACAAGATGTCACCAAGCTACATGGATGGAACAAAAAGTGCCTGCTACAATTCAATGAAGAAAAATGTAAAGTCCTGCATCTTGGGAGGGGATATCCAGCACACCAGTACCACATGGGAAACATTCCACTATCCACCACAGAGGCAGAGAAAGACCTCTGAGTATATGTTACCAGGCTACCAGTGAAGGTGAAATATGTGTCAACTGCAGCGGGCAGGTTAACAAAGTGGGAGGATAGATAGGAGACAGGGAAGTCAGGGGGAGGGAGAGCATGAGGGAGGTGGAACTCTAGGTAAAAGGAGTGATGAAACATTGAGGAAGAAAGTAAGTAGGGTGGGTTGAGGGGAGGAAGTAGGCATGGAGGTTAGGGGAAGGAACACATTAGGAGGATAGAACTGAAGGTAAAAAGGAGTGATAGGAGACAGGGAAGGTAGGGGGAGGGAGAGCATGAGGGAGGTGGAACTCTGGGTAAGAGGAGTGATGAAACAATTGAGGAAGAAAGTAAGTAGGGTGGGTAGAGGGGAGGAAGTAGGCAGGGAGGTTAGGGGAAGGAACACATTAGGAAGATAGAACTGAAGGTAAAAAGGAGTGATAGGAGACAGGGAAGCAGGGGGAGGGAGAGCATGAGGGAGGTGGAACTCTGGGTAACAGGAGTGATAGGAGACAGGGAAGTTAGAGGGAGGGAGACCATGAGGGAGGTGGAACTCTGGGTAACAGGAGTGATAGGAGACAGGGAAGCAGGGGGAGGGAGACCATGAGGGAGGTGGAACTCTGGGTAACAGGAGTGATAGGAGACAGGGAAGTTAGGGGGAGGGAGACCATGAGGGAGGTGGAACTCTGGATAAGAGGAGTGATGAAACAATTGAGGAAGAAAGTAAGTAGAGTGGGTAGAGGGGAGGAAGTAGGCAGGGAGGTTAGGGGAAGGAACACGTTAGGGGGATAGAAGTGAGGATAAAAAGAAGTGATAGGAGACAGGGAAGCTAGGGGGAAGGAGAGCATGAGGGAGGTGGACCTCTGGCTAAAAGAAGTTATGAAATAATTGAGGAAGAAAGTAAGTAGGGTGGGTAGAGGGGGGGAAGTAGGCAGGGAGCGTTAATTAACCTGGTACCAGCGAGGGGCCAAATTTGTGCCATGATATAGACTCCCAAAATTAGATGATGCATAAACTGATCACAAATGCGTTGATATATATTATGAAATGGTTTGTAAGAGGGATGATTTTTTTCTAATTTTTCTTGCTCAGAGGGAAGAGCCTTTAAGAAACATGATCCCCGCAGCTACCGGGTTAACCTTCCTTTACACCTGTCCGTTCCCTCAGGTGGCAGGCAGGTGTATGGGAACCCCCGCATCTCACCCACCCAGGACACCAAGAGTAACCAAGCCTTCCACCGTTACATGGGGGGGAGGGGTCGGAGGTGTCGGACGACCCCCCCCCCACCCCCACCCATTTGCTAAAATGTCCACTTTCTGAGAGTGAAAACGAAAACTGGTACCTTTCTGTTGCATTTCTGGAGAACTCAGGGTTTTCTTTATTTATTTTCAGTATTTAAGTTACAGAATCGTACATTGAATATTATAGAGCAAGATTTAAAGGCCTAGGAAAAAATCTTTGTGACCTCATTCCTCATATGCAGCTTGACGCCACCGCTGGGCTCCTTCTCATCGCCATACGTGTTCCCCGCTTTCTCGTTGGACTGGTTGTAGTGGAGTGTATATTGGCGCATACTCTCAAGCCGAGCCGAACTCTTCGGAGAAAAGATGCCATTGTAGGGAAAACTTTGCAACTCCAATTGCTTCTTGACAACCTCTTATCAAGCTGATAATGGTCAAATCAGGCTTCAGCAAGGATTTATTCTCTGCTATAATTTTGAATCTATATTTATATTTTCATACAACATTACTTGAATTTTATTGAAATATTGTAGTAATTTGCCTCAGCCCTTGCAAAGAAGAAAATGAGGGGTGTTGCATTTCCGTCTCCTTCCCGCCAAGGGACTGGGTACAGTTGTGACCCCGGACAAAATTCAGTTAAAAATGTCCCTCATTGAAATGAAACATCAAGGTAAGGCTTGGCCAATGCCAAATAAAATATGAAACTTGCCAGGGCCGGATTATCCTATACGCCAAGTACACCATGGCATAGTGCCCCAAGCAGTAAGGGGCCACAAAACCTGATAGACCCGACCCATAATTGGGCCCCCACATAATGGAAATCCCGGAAATGCCCGTAGCCTCAGGGAGATCAGTATGCTTCGTTGGACTGTTGATAATATATATATATATATATATATATATATATATATATATATATATATATATATATATATATATATATATATATATATATATATATATATATATATATATATATATATATATATATATATATATATATATATATATATATATATATATATATATAAATAAATAGATAAAATAAAATAGCGAGAACTTGTTTACAAGTGTTGGCAATACAGTTAAGTCAACAGCGCCGGCGGCGGCGGGAAACCGGCAACTCACCAGTATGGCCGCAAAAAATAATATATCTGCATAAAAATCATAAATGAACACTGCAATATGTTGACTATCTTGTATTAAAACCATTTTAAGATATCTATATAAAAGTTACTAATTTTATATAATCATTTCACTATAGAAACCAATCTATATTAAGCGCCTTATTATACATGTTATTTCATATTTTTTAGTATTCAACCTTATTTCTAACCATTTATGCTTATATATATATATATATATATATATATATATATATATATATATATATATATATATATATATATATATATATATATATATATATATATATGTATATATATATATATATATATATACATATATAATAAGGCGCTTAATATAGGTTGATTTATATAATGAAATGATTATATAAAATTAGTAACTTTTTATATAAATATCTTACAATGGTTTGAATACAAGATAGTCAACATATTGAAATGTTCATATATGATTTGTTATGCAGATATATTAATTTTTATGGCGTCAGGAAGGTTTTTTGTCACAGCGCATGAAATGAGTCAGGCTCGGCGAATATTCGTTGCGACTTCTGGTCGAGCTCGAGCAAAAACTACTGAAGCTAGGAAGGCGATCTTGGTGTCAAATGAGAGCTCTTTTAATACAGATTAATGATTACAAAAAAATTGGAAAGCATTAAATAAATAAAAAAGTTAAAAGCAAAAAACTAGGACGTGTCCAAATCGCGGCAAAAAGGCTGAAAAACAGGCTATTTTGTGACGGCTCAACGACGAACTTGGAATCGAGCTATCAAAAAATCCTTCTATCTGGTCAAACTACATTGCCTAGAGGGGTTACATGCGATATTACAGCCTTCTAGAGGCAATAGCAAGGCCACACTAAACGAAAATGACAGAGTGTCTGGAGTTCGTCAAAATCGCTCTCGGGAGAAGGGAAATGTTATGCACCATAAACTTTTCTGTAGCCTCAGAAATAAGGGATTTATGGCGATTCGCACCAAAGCGGTTGATTTTCCAAAATTTGCAGCTTAATGACAAGGGCGCCGCAAAATCAAAAGAGTAAGCCGTCCATTACTTGAGATGTCATTGACTGTAGAGATTCTTGAAGTTTCTTCCTATTTTCAGCCATTCAGGTGAAAGTCTTCAAAAAGATGTACTGAAAACTCTCGAGAAAGTTACTCTATCCCTTGATGACTGCAGAGGCCAAAGTTATGACAACGCTGCAAATATGTCAGGGAGATATGCTGGTATACAAGCAACAAGATGGCGCCACTATAAACACTCGCCTGCGCCAGAACGGGCTGGGCCGACCATCACGCCCCACCGGGAAGAAGCCTTGGGCCGACCATCAGGAACTCAGGCTCCACCGGGAAGAAGCCTTCCGGTGCAATAGGCCAAGACGTAAAAAAAAAAAAAATAAATAAATAAATAAATAAATAAATAATTAAGGAAATAAATCCATTATTTAGCAGATTACATTCCATATGCAGCACATTCTTTAAATATAGTTGGGATTGCCAGCGTCAACTGTTGCCTGGATGCTTGCAATTTCTTTGGACTTGTGCAGGAATTATATGCATATTCATTTGCATCAACAAAGCGCTGAAATTCACTAACAAAGGGATTGTCACCTAATGAAAATGGTAGAATTCTAACCCTAAAAACATTATCTTCCACACGTTGGCATTTCCATTCTGAATCAGGGAAAGCACTGCACTTAACTAGCATCTATGTTATGTTAATTAAATGAAATTGCAGACATTGAGGAAGTAAAAGGAGATGCTCGACTTGCTGCATCAGTTTTTGCAGAGAAAATGTGCCTTCTTGAAAATGCATTTATGTGTGTTTTTTGGAACAAGATCCTCCAGCGCTTTCAGAAAGCTAGTACTCTTCTCCAAAGCACAAATATTTATATCAACATGGCTGTATCGTTGTTTCTATCACTTGAAAATTTTGTTGCTGAGCTTCGTGAAGAATTTGATGAACTTGAGGATGATGCAAAAAATCTCATGGAAAATGTTCAGCAAGTATATGTATCAGAAAAGGTACGGAAGAGAAAACGGCGGCGTCAAGCTGATGATTCTGCTGAACCTGATGCAGATCTTCAAGATGCACAAAAATTCCATGTACAGAGTTTTGTTGTCATCATTGACAAGTTACTTGCAAGTTTAGCTCAACGTCGCCAGGCTTATCACAATATATCTGACGACTTTGCCTTTATCAAGTCATTGAGGGAGAATGATACTGCACAGCTGAGAGTTGATGTATCCAGCTTGGTGAAAAAATACATCAATGACTTGGAACCCCACTGCGAGGATGAATTTGTAACATTCTCAGAATTTGTAGCCCATTTGAAGTTGGATTGTAATCCTCATGTCCTGTTAAAATACTTAAGGAAGAATCCAGTTGTAGAGTCAACATTTGTCAATGTTTCAACTGCTCTGCGACTGTTCTTAACATTACCAGTCACAGTCTGCGAAGGTGAACGTTCATTTTCCATGATGCATGATGGCGCCACTTATAAACCTGCCTGCGCTAGAACGGCTGCTGGGCCATCAGGCCCCCCCTGGGAAGAGAAGGCCGACCATTAGCCCCAAGCCCCACCAGGAGATGCCTACCGGCGCGCACAAAAAAAAAAAAAAAAAAAAAAAAAAAACTGTCTTTGATCAAAAACATATTTCGTTCAACAATGACTCAAAAATGACTGAATGCTTTATCTGTTGTGTCAATTGAAAATGATGTCACCTCCTCAATGACATTTGAAACCATAATTGAACGGTTTTCACAAGAGAAATCAAGAAAACGGGCATTGGTGTAGCTGCTATAGTTACCTATGTTCATAAGTATGGTATGTATGCTGCTAATACAGAATATAAAGAAAATAAAGATGATGACAATCTGTATTAAATATCTTGTATCATTAATTAATTCTGATGGTTCAATAAAATATGAAATTGTCCAGATCTTGCCTAATTTATTCAAGGGGGAGGGGGCCCAAAAGTGTGGGTGCCGTAGGACCCAATGCAAGTTTAATCCGGGCCTGAAACTAGCTACTTTCTTTATCAATTCTAGGATTTTAAAGAAACAATTTATTAGGCCAGTTACTAGTAAGAATGCAATCATTTCTGGGTTAAAGCCGGAACACTCAAGCAAGCCTGATTCTTTTCACTGTTGGGATGATCTAAATTCTAGATTTACCTAATGTGTAATTGTCATGGGACTTACCACCATTCATCATGCTGCTGTTGTCTATTACATATCAATTGGCCATTTATTGGAGCAATTATATAGTCTAAGTTCCCCATTCAATACCCCGGGATCATGGTTCATCTAATTGATAAACCAATTTTTTATCTTCAGCAGACCCAGTACATCATGTATATTCATGCCACATTTAAATCTATTTCTATGTAACAGATCAACTTAAAAATGGGCTCTTAACTGATCCATGAAAGGCACTGCTTTTTGCTCAAAATTTGACACATTTTTTACCATTTACCTGAACTCTGCAGCCTGTCGCTGAGCCACACCCTGGTACATCATTAAATTTTGCCCTCACTATCATGGACTTCACTTTTTGTCTCTTCACACAGTTCCACACACCTGTGGGGAATAATGTAAGATCAGTAAAGCATAACTCAACACTTAATACTGTTATGCGGTGAGCCATGAACCCGGGCATCACTGATGGCATAACTTGTGATTATATTGTTACATACTTAGGCTGTGATGACTAAGGTTTATACATATGAAATGCACATCAAGTGTAAATGTGTGGTTATTATTCTAGTTTGAACTGAATGATGTAGCAATGCAATTTTTCTGTACAACTTATTTGAAGTATACCCAAAATACCTCTTTGAATAATGAAAACAAATAATTATTGGTACAAACTGGAATTTTTCTGATCACAAAAACTTATATGCTGTTGACAGGTTTGGTAAGTTTGAATGCAGTGCAACTTTACGTGAGCAGTAATGATCAACATTACATGAAACAAATAACAAAAATATAGAGGAAAAAGGTCACTCCTCCCTCTACAAAATCCTGCTTGCACCCACTGAGCCATCACCCACCACAAAGCAGCTGCTTCATAAACCAAGCTGACTTGAAGCTGTAGTGGATTCACATGAGGGTGAAGAGTACCATTACCCAAAATGTTCCTTTTTCTGGTCCCTCACTAGTGAAAAGGTAACCCAAAATTTCTGCATTTTAGTATTGCCTTTAACAGTCTCTAATCCGAATACTATTTTGTAAATTTATAGGTTTCTTGCAGGCCCCAGAACCATTCGTTTCAGGGCCGTAATTATGGTAAATTCTGGGGGGGAACTAGAGGGCATCATAGGTTCATGAGTGTAGGGGGGTAGGGTGGTGAGCAAAGCGAGCATGCACAGCTGGGTGATTTTTTTGGAAAATTAAGCATTTCTAGGAAAACACTGGGGGGTTATAGCCCCCCTAGCCCCACCAGAAAATATGGCCCTGTGTTTCCCCCTTGCTGGGTTTGTATCAATTTCTTGTGTGTTTCGTGACATGCGAGGTCGTGTGGATGTACGGGAAAGTGGAATTCTGGCCAATACAAGTGGTGGCTAAAGCAGTGAAAGCCTCTCGTGTGTTCTGTTGTGCCTCCCCTGTGTTGGGAGCAGGATGATGGATGCCCACTCTCTCCAAAGGGTTCATGGTAAACAGAAGTTTTAGCAGGCAACACACAAATTGGTCTAATGGAAAGGGAGCCGTGTAGTGACCCGCCTGATGTGGAAAGCCTTCCAAACCTACTTAGCCAGCAGGGTAGATACCTCTTTGACCAACTTAGTGGAAGAGTGTTTCCCCGTCTATAGCTGGTCGTGGGTTCAATCCCTGGTGCTGGAAAATTTGTTTCTACCTTTTCAGGTCTGGATAAATTTCTCGTGCAGCTTGTGACACACAGAGGTTGTGTGGATGTACAGGCAAGTGGAATTCTGAGCAGTACAATGTCACGAATGTCTCATAATTCAACTTACTTATGTTTTTTTTTGAAGGACAGTAGCCAAATGTGAAAATCAAGGATGTTTTGAAGGACAGTGGCCAGGTGTGAAAATCAAGGATGTTTTGAAGGACTGTGGCCAGGTGTGAAAATCAAGGATGTTTTGAAGGACAGTGGCCAGGTGTGAAAATCAAGGATGTTTTGAAGGACAGTGGCCAGGTGTGAAAATCAAGGATGTTTTGAAGGACAGTGGCCAGGTGTGAAAATCAAGGATGTTTTGATGGACAGTGGCCAGGTGTGAAAATCAAGGATGTTTTGAAGGACTGTGGCCAGGTGTGAAAATCAAGGATGTTTTGATGGACAGTTACCAGGTGTGAAAATTAACGATGTTTTGAAGGACTGTGGCCAGGTGTGAAAATCAAGGATGTTTTGAAGGACTGTGGCCAGGTGTGAAAATCAAGGATGTTTTGAAGGACTGTGGCCAGGTGTGAAAATCAAGGATGTTTTGAAGGACTGTGGCCAGGTGTGAAAATCAAGGATGTTTTGAAGGACTGTGGCCAGGTGTGAAAATCAAGGATGTTTTGAAGGACTGTGGCCAGGTGTGAAAATCAAGGATGTTTTGAAGGACAGTGGCCAGGTGTGAAAATCAAGGATGTTTTGAAGGACAGTGGCCAGGTGTGAAAATCAAGGATGTTTTGAAGGAATGGGGCCAGGTGTGTAAATCAAGGATGTTTTGATGGACTGTGGCCAGGTGTGAAGGTCAAGGATGTTTTGAAGAACTGTGGCCAGGTGTGAAAGTCAAGGATGTTTTGAAGGACTGTGGCGAGGTGTGAAAATCAAGGATGTTTTGAAGGACAGTGGCCAGGTATGAAAATCAAGGATGTTTCGAAAGACTGTGGCCAGGTGTGAAGGTCAGGGATGTTTTGAAGGACAGTGGCCAGGTGTGAAAATAAAGGATGTTTTGAAGGACTGTGGCCAGCATGAAGGTCAAGGATGTTTTGATGGACTGTGGCCAGGTGTGAAAATCAAGGATGTTTTGAAGGACTGTGGCCAGGTGTGAAGGTCAAGGATGTTTTGATGGACAGTGGCCAGGTGTGAAAATCAAGGATGTTTTGAAGGACTGTGGCCAGGTGTGAAGGTCAAGGATGTTTTGATGGACAGTGGCCAGGTGTGAAAATCAAGGATGTTTTGAAGGACTGTGGCCAGGTGTGAAGGTCAAGGATGTTTTGATGGACAGTGGCCAGGTGTGAAGGTCAAGGATGATTTGATGGACTGTGACCAGGTGTGAAAATCAAGGATGTTTTGATGGACTGTGGCCAGGTGTGAAAATCAAGGATGTTTTGATGGACAGTGGCCAGGTGTGAAAATCAAGGATGTTTTGATGGACTGTGGCCAGGTGTGAAAAATCAAGGATGTTTTTATAACAGCCCCGGGTTCGACCCCTGGCCATCACAGGTTGAAAAATTAAAAAAAAGGGGGAGGAAGAGGAACAATAGTGACGCTAAGATTCCTCAACCTCACAGAGTGTACAGCTGGGTTCGATTCCCTGCTGTTCCCTCTCTGTAAGCTGCCACCAGGAGGTTGTAATATGGCACAACCCCCAAAGCCTGTAAGTGAGGAACAGCAGTTCTATGAACCAGGTGGGGCGGAACTAAACTTACAGTTTAGTCCCCAGACTTTCCCTGCCAAGGGCAGGCTTGGCAACACTTGACTTTAACGGTAAATCTTAAGAATCACCACTCCACCCCCTCCACCACCCCAGCCCCCCAAGACAAGCCTGGGGAACTGTAGGGAACCGGGGTATTGGGGGGGGGGGGAGCCCATATCACTGAAAAATGGCCTTCCAAAATTTCCCTAGAAAAATCCCTAAATCAGGAAAAATTCCCTAGTCTCCAAAGTAGGGAAAATCCCTACCGTATACTCACATGCGTGGGCTAATCGCTGACCAAGCATACCATCGCTAACCACCCCAAAACAGCCCTGAGCCATGACTCAAGGTCATCCGGGACTCGGGCTGAACAGGCCCGGGCTATACCCGGCCCTCAGCATGGCAGCCGTTGGGCTGCGTGTTCTAAAAAAAAAAAGAACCACGCGTGGTGGACCTGGTCTCACATGTGTGGGCTAGTCGCTAACCAAGCATACCACCGCTAACCAAGCGTACCATCGCTAACCAAGCGTATCATCGCTAACCAAGCGTACCATCGCTAACCAAGCATACCAGCGCTAACCAAGCGTACCGTTGCTAACCAAGCGTACCGTCGCTAACCAAACGTTTGTAGAAAAAAAATATATGAAGACCAAGTGATGCTTCATACGGTAGGTAATGAATGCGAGCTATTTTGCGGCGGCGGCGTTAGCTCGATTAATCCCTTTAAGGAGCTGTGGTTTTGGTGGTCGTTAGCTCGATTAATCCTTGTAGGGAACAGTGATTTTGGTGGGCGGCCAAATCACTGAAAAATGGGCTTTCAAAATGTCCCTACAAAAATCCCCAAAATCGGGAAAAATCCCTAGTCTTTAAAGAAAGGAAATTCCCTAACGTATACTCTTGTAATCTATTCCTATATAACGTAGTAGCCGCTGCAGCGGGTCTGTTGACGAGTGTAGGGCGTGTACTTGGATGGTCAGCGTAGTTGAACCCCCACCCCACCACCCCAATCGTAGTCGAGCAACTCTTGGGAAATGTCATGTTTCATAATTACATATCGTACAATACTGACGGTTAACCCGTCCACTTCTTGTAAGTTGATGCTAGATCATTTTTACCGAGTAGTTTAAGGTACAAAATAAAACAGATTTGTGACAGCTGTCATCCAGATCGAACTGACGCTCCTGCTGTTAACTGACGCGGGAGTGACCTACCGACTGCTTCGTATGACCCTGGCCTCCATTTTACTCAAATTCCACTATAAGTATCGCGCATTGAACAATATCCGTTTGTTTTTTGACACGTGCTTGTCACACCATATGTTACACTTGACACGCCCGTGTCTTTGTTGGACCCGGTACTGGGATAGTAATCGGTCCTTTTGTCAACCTACATGCACACCAATAAAGAGGTTAAATACTCAGTTAACACTTACCGAAAGGTAAAGTAGACGGATATTTTGAGGGAGTGAGTGTCGGGCCTTCCATCCATTATGGCGGCTTGAAAACAACTGACTTCAGGAACCCACCGTTAGGCGCCGCCGCTGATACCCTCGCGTAGTAACATTTTACGAATGTATTAGAAAATACAAATAGCTGTGGCATTAGTTGCTTTAATATAGAGATAAAATAACATAAAACTCTTAAAAGACCGTTTTTTTGTCCGAAATCGTTATAATCCATGCGCATTTTGGATATTACTGACTTAGGAACTAGTTTGTAGGGTGCACTGCAAGGCAGGTATGAGGCTCAGTCTGTGCATAGAGGCGCTTGTGAAACAATAACAATGGACTTAGAAAATCCAAGCCACCTAACTCTATAATTAAAGAGGCTTGCCCCCCTGGCCCCTCCCCAAGGTAAAACGTATACGAAAATGCATTATAATAATAATTCTTTCACGTGCTAAGATACTACGAATATTGGTTTGGAGTGGTTGTTCTTGAGTTTTGCCACTTTAACAACTGTCCCACCTGGTAGATAGTGTCCGTCGCTCCCCAGCTTACTATGGGTTGTTCCTTGAGGTAGATGGTATCCTCAGTCCCAAGTTTGGTAGTGTGGGGTCGTGGTTACCTTCGGAGGTCATAGTGGGGGAGATTGCAAGACTGCACCTTAGGCTAGGAAGGCTGTATGCATTAATACTGGACATAGACAGAATACAATTTATTGGTTTAATCCTCACTCCCGATGGAAGGGTAGCATGTTTTGGTTAATACAAAATGGTAAATCTTTCTTTTAATTTCTAACATTTTTATCGATAAATGCTACACACGAGAGATGACCATATGTAGGTATATATCACAGGGCTACCGCCCGATTGAGTAGACAATCCGATTTCAACTTCCCGCATCGGCGTGCATACACAAATAAAAACACTCATGACACACTCAGGACAAAAATAGGAAGAGAAAGGTAAGTATGAGAGAAAGATCAGACTGTTACAGCTAAAGGGGGGGTGAGGTCACTGTTTGCCCCTCGTCCACCAAGCGGATGCCCCTTACCCGTTTTACACAATTTCCTTGGCTTGGTGGAGGCCTGAGAGTTTCACTATAGGCTGTTATGCCGTGCCTAAAGGGGGGGTTTCGGAGTCGTTTTTACTCCCATCACCAGCCTGCTGATCTCGGGGGCGGCAGGGACTGGACTGGCTCGCCTTTACCTCGGCTCAGTTCAGGCACTCATGACTGAGGGCATGACCCTTGTTCACCACTGGCGTCTGGGTCCATTCCCGACTCTCAATTGGGGCGGCTTCAAGATGGCGGGCCACTCCCCTGGCCTAACCCCGGGACACCGGCCTTTAGCTGTCTCGCGCCCTCACCTGTGCCGTGGAAAGGTTAAGTCCCCGAATGAATCTCGTCAGGCCGAGCGGTTAACTCGTGACCTTCCCCCTGACGTGGCTACCTCAAGGTTCCAACACTTTTCCTTCTCGCCTTTCAGCTTGGTACATTAATCTATCCTTCCTCTGCCTTTCTGAGGTTGTCTTTTTGTATGTTAATTCTAAACTTAATTTTCCTTAATTATAAATATATATATATATATATATATATATATATATATATATATATATATATATATATATATATATATATATATATGTATATATATATATATATATATATATATATATATATATATATATATATATATATATATATATATATATATATATATATATATATATATATATATATATATATATACATATATATAAAAAATATAGGGATTCGGCTGGATTTATATCAGGGGTGCTAACCCAAGCTGTAGTTCGTATTTCTCGCTCTCTTCCCTTATCTACTTATGACATATTAACCTCTACGGGTATTGTTTCGGCTGAGGAGAAACTGGATCCGGTAAATAACCATGGCCATGCACAAGGGATTATTCCCAATTTTCCCAGTTGGCTTTTAACTGGCTTCTGCGGTGTTGATATGCCGGCAGGTACGTTACACTTTGAAGGACTGTGGCCAGGTGTGAAAATCAAGGATGTTGTGATGGACTGTGGCCAGGTGTGAAAATCAAGGATGTTTTGATGGACAGTGGCCAAGTGTAAAAATCAAGGATGTTTTGAAGGACTGTGGCCAGGTGTAAAAATCAAGGATGTTTTGAAGGACTGTGGCCAGGTGTGAAAATCAAGGATGTTTTGAAGGACTGTGGCCAGGTGTAAAGGTCGAGGATTGCTAATTTTTGGGGCTATATACTCAGCCTATTATGATCTACCAGTTTATTATCATCTACCAGATTCTCAGCCTATTATCATCTACCAGATTAGGATATGTGTTGTAGGAATATAGACCCATATATTTTACATAAGGTTAGTTTTACTCACATCGGCAAGTGGCCTCATGTGTTCTACAAATCAAACAACAGGGGCATAGGCTGAGGGGTGCGTCACCTCGCCCACCCTACGACACACAAGGGTTTCTCCAGGCAAGTGGACTGATGGAACAGCTAACTTGGCTTGGATGGGAAGGGGCTGTATCATGCTGAGGAAACTGATGGAACAGCTAACTTGACTTGGCTGGGAAGGGGCTGTATCATGCTGAGGAAACTGATGGAACAGCTAACTTGGCTTGGCTGGGAAGGGGCTGTATCATGCTGAGGAAACTGATGGAACAGCTAACTTGGATGGGGAGGGAGTCATGTTAAGGGAAGTAAGTCGATGGAACAGCTATAGCTTGTCTGGCGTGAGAGTCATGTCACACTCATTAAGTCAGCCGAGTTTGTTTGAACTTACAAAGTTGTAACTCACCAGCTGCAGTTACCACAGAACAAGGGCACCACTGGCCATCCTGCATAACCTATGACAGGCACTGAACAGACAGCGCGGCAATGACCACTTGGTGCCGGGGTGCCATCGAACCTACCGGGAAAATGTAGAGTGAAACACACTACATCTATGCATTGATTTCTATATATTTCAAGGTCGAGGAGGCAGCCCAGGAATAATATAATCAAAGGACCAGTGACTGTGCCTCACCTCACCACGCGCTCCCCAACCTGCCACTACTGTACCACTATTATCCGGACAAAGTATAAGTAGGAACAAACTTTGATACGTATAGTTTCCACACTCGTTTATCTGATGTGCCATATAATTTTCAAGACTAAACACAAGTACCGAACACTGCTCATGGCACACCCTTCCAGTCCGTATAGCCACCATTGCAGCTTTCCCGGATATCAACTTGCAGGCTGCCAGCAGTTTTTTTTGCCCATCTGACCTTTTCCACTGTATATTCTTGTCGTGCTGTTAAATGGATGGGCCAACCAGATGAGCCTGCTGTGCTATAAAATCCCACGCTTGAAGTTCATATTAGCAGTTAGAGTCCTTGTAGTACCTATATGTTTTTTCATTTTAGTAGTTTTTACTACGTCAGGACAGCCGCGATGATGGCCCAGAGATGCATAAATAGTTTGGTATTATTAACGTGCAAAGTTCCTCCTACTTACCCATAGCTGGGCGTTATTGTGATAAGTTATCACGATACTTTATCGCTGATAACAAAATCGGGTTATCGGCCATCCGTTACTTATTTAAATATATATCGGTATCTTTTTTCCGCCTCTCAGAAAAAAAAAACATTGTTTCCTCCCTACTGCGCATGCGTGGCCGGGCGCCCAGTGTTGTATGGAAAAACTTTGGGGTATGAAATATCTTCGGTGAAGAGATTTCATATTTAGATTATCAATATTAAAAACATTAGGTTATTTTTTATGTTAGACTCAAAAATCAATATATCAAAGAGTAAAATCATTTAACTTTGCCCCAAAAAGTGATTATTCACTGCTTCAAATTTGATATTCCATATTCGTTTGTGAGCATGCCATGGTATTGAAGGCACACGGTGTTGTGTTATTTGGTGTCCCATCGTCAAAAGCTGGCGCTTTTATTTACAAACACTGGTCTCTCACGAACTGCGCATGTTCAGACCAGTAAGCGTAGCCCTGTACAGTTTCACAAAGCTTTTTAACACATTAAGAGTTACTGGAAGGCTGAATCATACATACAGTACCATTATCTTCACCTTTTCTAAAACGACACTCTGTACATATAAATACAACTCGTACAGTACGTGTCGTTCTAGAAACAGCGAGGATGGTGGTAGTGGTACTGTATGTCTGATTCAGCCTTCCAGCAACTCTTAATTATGGTTAAAAAGCTTTGTGAGAGTGTACAGGTCTACTCTTGCTGGTCTGAGCATGCGCAGTTCACGAGAGACCAGTGTTTGTTTTTGACGGTGAGGACGCCAAATAACACAACACGGTTCAGACGTTTCTAATATTACCGTCTATATGTACGTGTCAACGTGTGGTTTTCAGGTTTTATAAGTTTTCTAAAATACAGATAATGAAAATTTGAATTCATCTATGTTTTTTATTTGAAATATCAATATAGTATCGTTTTAGCCTATCGGACTTATCGCTAGCTAGTATTGGAATTGTGGATTTATATCGGCTATCGGTTTTAGGTTATCGCCTATATTTTTGTCTCCAGTTAACAAATATCGCTTATCACCGACAAGGTTTTTCATTATCAGTTATCGGTTATCGGGAATAAGGTTTTCTATTATCGTGCCCAGCTATGTACTTACCCAACTTAATCTTTTCATAAGTCATACATGAATTCTATTACCTTCAAACCTCCTGAGAATCCCTGGGAAACAGTGAAAAGATCAAACAAATACTAAAATAGCCGTGATATGTTTGTGGGAACCTGCACGTCCTTAGGTAGCTTAATAACCCACAGCGTCCTCTGGTAGGCACAACTCACAACTCACCACAATAAAAACCCAATAAGAATGCTTCCACACATTGTTGCATTGGCTGCCTGTGGCCATGCAGTCTCCCACACACATTTCATGGCTATATCTAAACTTGCTTTGATTTTTACACTCTTTCCTACAATTTTCTGGGAGGTCTGAGATGTTAGTTTAATAAATGTATGACAACAGAAGAGCAATTGGTTGAGTAAAGGATGAGATATTCCCATGTTGATAATACCAAATACCAATCATACCCTGGAATGATAATACATAACTGGAATCACAGTAAGTTACACAACACCCTGCATTTTGTCGGCAGGAAATTTGTCAGAATGTGTTAGCTTAGGTGTGACCAATGTTAGTAATGTAACATCACACACCCTAATACATAAATGATTTAATTCCAGGAGGCGGGCCACCAACACCCCTGACACCCACTCAAAACAGAGTCAAAAGCAGTCAAAGCAAAGCCTGCTAGTGCTCGGGATGGATAATAGAACATTTGTTGGACAACCATCAAAGGATTGGGGGAGACTGGTGCACACTGAAAAAAAAGGGAGTGACACATATCATAGTTACTATAATCTACCTGACCTCTCTCTCTCTCTCTCCCTCATCATTCCTTTCTCTGCTGCTGTATGTCATTCCGCTAACGTTGGTGGTTACGGCTGTTCAAGCAACTCCTCTTAAGGGTGCAACTGTAGATCTTCATTGTTGTGTGTTGCAGTATGCATACCACTATTATCAT
>NW_026112015.1:0-70000 GCF_024679095.1 Eriocheir sinensis
AGGCTGAAGACAACACCCAGCAAGAGTATTTACACTTCTCATACATATCATTATGCTCTGAAGTTGATTTTCACCGCCGCGAGTGCACGTATTCCGGGATTAATTCACACATCTCGGTACAGATCAGGCATAAATGGCTACATAGAAGTACAATTATGAGCTAATTACTCGTCGTCCAGCCCCGGCGTAGAGATACCATCGCCTGTGCCCATGACCGACTGCGCCCCCGACAGGCCTACTGGAAACAATTTGTCCAGGTATTTGGTGGTCACAGCGGGGCGCCTCAGCGGTGAGATATTATGGGCCTTGCCACCCCTCCTTGGCACCCCAACACATGTATGGGGCAGGTGACGCGCCGCCCCTGCCGCAGGAGTCCAGAAAATCAGTGCTCATTTTTTCGTACTGCGACCGCGTTTTATTTCAAGTGTCATCTTCCTGATCAATTTGTAAGCCTCTCGACAATGCCAGGAGCTGTGTGCTTCCCGCCATTTGGTGTTTAGTTGTCTGTACGTAGAAGTGACGATCTGATGCGTATAGTCTGTCGCTACGCAGTGCTGGGGCGTCGTGTGCGTTCAGTGGAGTCTTGCAGTGGGATATGTTTACCAATTTGTACGCACCAGACCAATTAGCTCTCATAAGAAAAGACACTACACTGGAAAGTTGAAAATTTTAATTAAGTATAATAATGAAATAATATTAAAAGGAAATATGTAAACTTCATTAGGACTATATCAATGTTCCTATGCATTGGTTAAAATCACAACAGTAACATCGGTTTCTGATATGACCTACGTGGAAGGAGGCGGACGATAATAAAGCGTATAGGTGGACAGCTGCCTCCACACCAAGGCTCCGTGGTTTGCGAGTCCCTTTTTTTCTGCCCAGGCGAAGCGATGATGGCTTGAAATAATGAACCGACGAGGTACTTCTGAGGATGGCTGTTCAGACAGCCCAGCAGACCAGCCAATTCATGTTCAAACGATGTGCAAGACGCTGACGAGTAACTGAATAAATGTTTTATTCATCAGTTGTTGAACTTCATTTAGTAGAAAAAAATATTGAAAAAGGAGAAGTTCGATTAATGGAAGTTGTAGCTTCAGGCAGCGGAGGGCGTCCGTACCCCTGGCTTCCAGACGTGTGCCTACCTGGAGATGTACGGAAAACATTTTACCTGAGCATGCCTTTCCTGAATTCTAGCGTGGCATAACAAGGACTAGATTTCTTGGATAACAGTGGTTTCATGTTTTTTTTTTTTTTTTTTTACGCGATCGCTACAGCTTCTTCGACCATCACTCACTTCACCACCTTCCACCGATCCATCCATCCATCCCTCCACCAACAACCTCCACCTACGTTTATTTACATCTTCCACTATCAGTCCTCCCTTCCTCCATCCCTTCACCAACGTCTACCCGTCCACAGCATCCACTTCCTCCCACTAATAACTTCCACCCATCGTCCACCCAAAGCTCCACCTCCTCCGACACCAACTCTCGCCCTGCCCCGCCGACCCTCCCAGCCCCCCCCTCGAACCGCCCTGCCCTCTCTACGCCAGGCCATCCTGGACGGAGAACAAACAAACGAGGCGCCCTGTGACTAGGATTGCCCAAAATAGGAGAAAAAAATTCATTACAAATTCATGGAGGATCACGAGGAATGGGTTTTGTGGTAGTACATGATGATAGGATGCTCTCTCGACAGTAAGTTACTGTTAAAGATACACTGATACTTTTATTCATTTAGTCTTAAGATGCACTGACGAGCTGACAATCTCCTATCCCTGCGATGCGCGGCTCACGTCACACCCGGGAGGCTGAAGACAACACCCAGCAAGAGTATTTACACTTCTACACATATCATTATGCTCTGAAGTTGATTTTCACCGCCGCGAGTGCACGTATTCCGGGATTAATTCACATCTGGCACAGATCAGGCATAAATGGCTACATAGAAGTACGGTATATTTGGGGACATATCCGTCGCATTGGTCCTTGAGCCTGTAGTGGCTACGAACCCATCACGGGACACGAGCCAGCGTGACATCCGAGGTATCTCAGTTTGGCTTCCCAGGTTTCCCAGGTGCCCATTTATCAACCATCCCGAAAGGTGGAATGAACAGCTGGGTGAGTTGCACCGGCCACGGCAGGATTCGAAACTTGATAATTCCTGTATCCTTTTTTCCTGCATCTTAATCTTACCTGGAACTGTAAGTTATTTTGTTACTTTTTGCAATCGTTGGGCTTTAAAGTCAAAATTCTGGCTATGCGGGTTTCAATTCACCTTACTTTTCTTCGTAAAGTCGACAGCAAATCACTTAAAAATAGAGCCATTTTAATGGAAAACACTTTACAACACTGCCAAAAGTGTGTCATTACTGGTGTCAAAATATCAAGTGGCATAAACTACTGTTAAAGAAACGCGGAATGTAGATATCAGTTTCAAGGTTGGACAGGAAGTGTTTACAATCACTGGCGGTGAGCTGCACTGCACGGCGACGAGTGACATCACGTACGAATTGGCTCACTGAAAATATCAAGGCTAGTTAGGAGGGACGCTGTTCAGTGAGCTAACAAGTGTGTCACACGAGGCACGTTCTGTGAGTATTCGGCTGGAATTACTTAAAACTACGTGAGAAATGAACTAGAAGGATTGTAAAGAGTGAGGGCTGACGCAGCGCATCCAAGGCGTCGCCCTACCACTGTGCTATACTTGATGGCGGCCATTTATTTATGGAAATAGTAATTTAGGTAATACAGTGTTTTCAGAAGCATTGTGATGACATTAATATTAGGGAACAAAAGTATTGTAGGAACTCGGCCCCAGAAAGCAATGCAAAACACGAGTATACCGCCGCTAGCAGACAGCTGGTGGCGTTTACACTTGACCGGCTCCTCTGTTATGCTAATCGTGGCGGAATTCCCTTCTCCCTCGGCATTACGCAGGGATGGCACAACACCCCCGGCAATCAAAGAGCTTCACCACGGCCGCTAAGTATGGGCCAAACTTCCCTGGTCATTAAGTCCAACCTCCACGCCAGCAGCCTCAGGGCGGTCATCTGTCCGGCGTCTAATACCCATGATTGGGCACCGCAGCCCCTCCATGCGGCCCCGGTGAGCCTGGGCCACCCCGGGCCCTGGAGAGGAAAGACTGGCACACGTAGCTTTGTAGACCTTTAAAGCTGAGATATTTTTTTAAAGAAAACAATAGTGTTTACTATTTTTCTCGAGAAGCAGCACAAATAGTATGCAGTGTAGTCCATCCCTTACTTTTGAACTGGCTAAAGAATGAAACCGACTTAGTTATGCAACGTGCGTGTATGATGTATCCCCCAATCTTCGCCATAATGGTGAGTTGCTGCTCGACGTCGATATTCCGAAACAGGCAATGTGGAGGTTGGGATGATGGTAGCAATGCGAGACGATGACGAGTAATGTCAGTGTCTGCATACTCGTTTTTGTCATGGGTGTATCGGGACGCAAGGCTGGTCTGGGTAAGTACATGGTAGCCCACACATGGTTTGAGAAGGTTCGGACAATGACATAGTGCGTAGAGTCATGTGGCGTAAGTTCGTGTGTGGTGGCGCTTCACATCATGATGCATTGCAGGTCGTCCCTACACTAACGTATACTTAATCTGCCTCCCCCTCACCCCATCTTTCCTTTCCCCCAGGACGGTGTCGTCAGGGGTCCTGGGCCCACCTGCTGTGCTCGCGGGTGCCCGGCCTCACGCCCCGCCAGAGCCGCATCTGTACGCGGGCGCCTGACGCCATGGTGGCCATCAGTGAAGGTGCGAGGGCGGGCCTGAGAGTGCCAGCGGCAGTTCCAGCATCATCGGTGGAACTGTTCCTGGCGTCTACCAACAGCAGCGTTCGGCCACATCGTTCTTGTGGGTCAGTTAATAATGGCTGGCGAGGTTTCATCCATGCTTTTCTAAACCACATTTCAGACATTGATTGATATTATGCAGCTTGTATGGCACTTACTAACAAAAGATGGAAGCGAGCACCGTGACAGTAACACCCTCGTTCTCACTCGTCAGGATGTTACTTGTACTTCTGTCGCTCAGGATCATGTGTAATAATCATAATATAAGAGTAAGGCGATATAGTCATTCATGTTTCTGGGCTTCTAAAACTCCAGATAAACCTCTTAAAGTAGCCTGAGCTGCACGTACTGCATTGCATCCCTGACCATTAAGCTGTCGTGGAGGGAAGGTATATGTAACCTTTCTCGGCACTTGAGCATGGGATTAACCCTTGCGACATATCAAGCCATCCCCGCTCCAAGAGGCTATCTGCGCCCGTGTCCCGATTATTCTCACGCCGCCGGGCAAGGTGAGCACAGCGCCCCACAAGGGTTGCTTCGTCCCTCAACACGTGCGCACCGTTCCTTTTCACGTCTCTTTCACTGCTCCCTGCCTGAGCCCCTGTTCCCCCTACTTATCTCCTTCTTTGCCCTCAGCTCTATTTGTTTACGTAATAGCATGTAATCCTCGTTTTGTACCGATTGTCATTTTGTTCTCTAAACCCAATTCAAAGGTCCATTAGCCTGGTGAGATCCCCCAGGACATGGTCAGCTTGCCATATTTCTTCACCGAACAACACTCTTCTCGTAAACCTTCCTACAAGATGAGCAGGATTCTTATGAGTGTTTACCAATTACGTGTCCGTGTTCATGTAACTTTCAACTTGCTCAAAACTCCTCTCGAAGATGATCTGCAGACCGATTTACTGCGTGACGTGTTCACTATTCAGGGACTGGCCTGCACCCCCTCGTTGTGAAAGCGTTGTGGACAGTCAATGAAGAAAGTCTTGTGCCACCAGTCTTAACAATCAGTTACGGTACATTCTCCTGGATGATCCTTTTCTAACGGAGGGAATCTGGCACAAAAGCCACCAATGAGGCTCGCTGCCCGCGGACATTATCTTACAAAAACCAAGGGGAGTGAGTTGAGCAGGGCAGGATGGGGCCCCGGACTGAACCAGATCATTTGTCGCATCACGAAGCCTGTATGGCCGGGAACAAGAAAACACCCGCCCTGCCATCCGCCCGGTGGCGTAGTTTGTGCTGGGGGCGCAGCTCCTCTTTCAGTGGCAGATGCACATTAACTGAACACATTAATTATGAATGCTAAAGTTGATGTATGTTTTCACATTATCAGACAACTTTTACAGCATTCGTAAGATGCAAAATATATAAATGCTGGGTCTTTCTGAGTTCACTCTCGACTTCCACCAGCGCTGGCCACACCCATCTCTGAGGGGAGGGGAGGGAGCCAGTGTGTGGTCAGCGTGGCCATCATTGCACCGAAAGTAAAATTTATTAGTAATAAATGTCATGCCTTGAACCCCCTTAATGGCCGGCCTCAGCCCCACCAGCCACGCGTCCCCTACAATTTTGTATATAAATCACTCGTAGCGCTGGTGCCAGAACCGGTTGGGTTTCTTTATCTGTGTGCCCGTTTTCTGGCGTTGTAACGGCCCATCAGCAAGTATCCGCATGAAATCTGTGACGAGAATACCTCACATTTATGTGATTCTGCGACGCCATATGTACATGCCTGACATAAAGTGCAGGCAGCAAACTGTGGGTCATTTTCGGCATATAATGTGGAGGCAAGACGTTAAACATAACGCCACAGAACTCTTCAGTGCTGCTGCTCCCGCCATCAGCCCTCGGGACATCACCATCGAGGGTCGCCCGGTGATTATGACGAAAAGGCAAACACACGCAGACAGGCCGCCCTTGAATGTGGCATTGCTGGGTTATTGCCGCACCGGTGGCAGCAGTTCACCCGCTTCTTCCGAACGCCGCATTACAGCAAAGAATGTCTTGAATCAAGCCGCATTACATGCAAAGAATGTCTTGGAATCAAATAATTGTCTTGATGTTAATTAGTTTTCAGGAATTCATAAATAAGTAACAGCGAACATGGTCTGATTTGTCGTAACTCAGTTGTGTTGGTCTACGGAAAAGAATATACAATGACTTCTTGGTGTGGTTACCTGGATGGCTGAAGGCTTCCTTGACATTTTTTTTCTCAACAAAGGAAAGTTCCTAGTGTATTAATCTCTTGTGAATTATGACAGCTATGCTCTAAAAACAAAAATATTAATGGATGTCAGGTTAGTTATTGACAACAGGAACAGTTCAGTGCGGTGAGCGATGGTGCACCTCTGAAGGCCCTCACCTGTTCTCCCTCACCAATCCTCTCACTGGTATCCACAGGGAGCCGCGAGGCCGCCTACACGTACGCGGTGACCAGCGCGGGAGTCACCCACAGCGTCACGACCGCCTGCCCGTGGCAACATCTCCACCTTTGGCTGTGACGACCGCAGGCGAGGGCGGTACAGTTCTTCCGGGTGGAAATGAGGCGGCTGCAGCGCCGACATTAGGTGAGAGGTGCATGTTAAGAATGTCCTGTTTGAACTCTTCATTCTCCTGGACATATATATCACAGACTTACTGTCAATGCATGCCCCAATACAACATATATGAAAGATGATAAACGCGGGCATTCAGAATGAAGCAAGCTTACGTGTGCATGTACACCAAACAGCGTACTTTCATACACAGGACACCCAAACACTGATATACCAACACTCACAATAATGAGACAGATTCAACACGCACGCAGCCCCATACTCATCGGCCCCTTGTTCCTTCCTCCTCCCGGCCGCTTGCAGGTTCGGGGTCAGGTTCGCGAGGAAGTTCCTGGACGCCCGCGAGGTGGAGGGGGACGGCCGCGCCCTCATGAACCTGCACAACAACCGGGCGGGACGCAGGGTTAGTGTCCGGGGCGCCGCCTCCACAAGGCAGCGGCGGCTCCGTGCATGCTCACCAGAAACTGTTCTTGCTTAGAAAATTTGCATATTGTTGCCCTACTTGTCCCTGCTCCCACTATTCTCCAATTTTTCCTTTGCACATGCGGCTGTTAGAAGTGTAATAATTGTTACTAAAGGTTTTAGTTATCTTCTAGCACTATTTTTTTAATACTTTTCCTTTTGAGCATATTAATATTGCTGCTAAGAATAATATGCGCATCCGTGGAGCAGTGGTCAGCGCGCCTGGTTATGAATCCACGGGCCTGGATTCGAATCCTGGCCCGGGCAGTCGGCGTGCAGCTCACCCAGCTGTTCATCCTCCCTTCCGGGCTGGTCGATAAATTGGTACCTGGGGAAACCTGGGGAAGGTAAACTGTGGCAATCCCGGATATCACATTGGCCCGTGTCCCGGGGTATTGGGTTCTTACTTAACACAGACTCAAAAGGCCAAAGGTACAGAGATGAGCACCACAGCACGCGCAGCTATAGCGTATGCACCCGCTTATGAATAGAACGATTGTATAGCTACCTTTCATCCTGATGGCTGCTCTATCAGTATAACAAGAGTAGCAGAAGCAAGGACAGCAGCGACAGCAGAACCATCACCGCCATCACCACCACCACCAATAACAACACCTGCTAATAAAGATAATGTTAATAATAAGACCAGTACACACACACACACACACACACACACACATAATAATAATAATAATATAATACATTATTATATAATATATATTATTATTACATTATTATTATATTACATTTTTTTTCATTACTACAATCATCGCGAAATGGATAACACTTCCTTTCTATGGGGCGGTGGGGGAAGGGGAGTGCAGCCCAGGGTGCCAAGGGGTGCTGTGTCCCCATGTTGGTGTGAAGCACTAACCCGCGTCTTGCCCCCAGGCGGTGCGGAGCGGGATGAGGACGGAGTGCAAGTGCCACGGCGTGTCGAGCTCCTGCACCGTCAAGACCTGCTGGAGGACCCTCCCGCCCTTCACCTTCATCGGGAAGCACCTCTTCCACAAGTACAGGAAGTCCGTCTCGGTGCATAAGGTATTCTCCACCCCTTCCCTTCCATTCACCTCCTCTCCCTCTTCATCTTCTCTTCATCCTCTTCTTCTTATCCTCCTCCTCCTCCTCCTCCTCCTCCTCCTCCTCCTCCTCCTCCTCCAGAAGTGCTTTAATCCTTCCCGTAAGCCACTCCTATGGCTGATGAATTGATTAAATCACTGAAAGCAGGCAGTCCCGCAAATAATAATAATGATAATAATAATGATAATAATAATAATAATAACAATAATAATAATAATAATAATAATAATAATAATAATAATAATAATAATAATAATAATAATAATAATAATAATAATAGTAATAATAATAATAATAATAATAATAATAATAATAATAATAATAATAATAATAATAATAATAATAATAATAATAATAATAATAATAATAATAATAATAATAATAATAATAATAATAATAATAATAATAATAATAATAATAATAATAATAATAATAATAATAATAATAATAATAATAATAATAATAATAATAATAATAATAATAATAATAATAATAATAATAATAATAATAATAATACTAATAATAATAATAATAATAATAATAATAATAATAATAATAATAATAATAATAATAATAATAATAATAATAATAATAATAATAATAATAATAATAATAATAATAATAATAATAATAATAATAGTAATAATAATAATAATAATAATAATAATAATAATAATAATAATAATAATAATAATAATAATAATAATAATAATAATAATAATAATAATAATAATAATAATAATAATAGTAATAATAATAATAGTAATAATAATAGTAATAATAATAATAATAATAATAATAATAATAATAATAATAATAATAATAATAATAATAATAATAATAATAATAATAATAACAATAATAATAATAATAATAATATAATACTCCCACCTACATACATTGATATTGATAGCATTACAGGAAGCCACATATGTCGCCAGTGGTGAGGTGGAACAGCAACAATTTTTCGTTGCAAAAGTGATTCTCCTTATTTGCTCAGGGCCGGAGAAGATCCACGCCTCACCTGCGTCTGGAGAGGTCAGGAGAAGAGCTCGACGGCCCCGCAAGTTTCATCTTGTACTTGGAAAGGAGTCCCAACTACTGCCAATGAATCCCGCGGTGGGTTCGCTGGGCACCGTGGGTCGCAAATGCAACAGAACTTCGTCAGGTAATATACTGCGACCTCAAAATTTACTTGCATTTTACAGTGTTTGTTTCTCCACACCTTTAGCATAATCATCAATGTTGTTGCTAGTTTCCTGCCGAACTTCTAGGGCTGTATGCAATAAAATTGACATAATGCGACTCAATAATTGTGACCCAGCAGAGCTTTTTTATAAATTCCCAGCACAGTGCACCGTTACAAAGTGATGGTTACAGAGTTAGAGTTACAGAGTATCGGTCAGACTTTCACTGCTCCTCTTCATCATCAGGGCCAGGTGGCTGTGACCTGCTGTGCTGCGGCCGCGGGTACAACACTCACCAGTACACACGCACATGGCACTGCAACTGCAAGTTTCACTGGTGTTGTTACGTGCAATGCCACACCTGCATGGAGGACACCGAGGAGAACAACTGCAAGTTGGGGGAGGCGGTGGCTGAGTCGTCAAAGTAACGGCCTCGTGTTCAGGAGGACGCGAGTTCAATCCCCGCCCGGTGCCACCAAGCTGGGATTTTCAGCCGCCGCCGAGTGGCTTAAAACTACCCACATGCTGTCCAGAAGACCACCTATCAACCCGGACTCTAGATTCTAGGATCAAAGATGAGCTCTGGGAGGGCAGCATGAGCCAATGCAAGATGGCGCCACTATAAACACTCGCCTGCGCCAGAACGGGCTGGGCCGACCATCAGGACCTACCGGAAAGAAGCCTTGGACCGACCATCAGATCCACCGGAAGAAGCCTACCGGCGCAATAGGCTGCAAGGTAAAAAAAAAAAAGTGACCGTCCGTAGCGGAGGCGGCGAGGCTGTGCTCTCCCGGCAGAGATTCTTCATTGGAGGGCGCGAGACATAGTTTCGTTCAGCATCGACAAGGTTCTTCAGTGACTGCAAGACATCTCTGAGCGGTGACGTCGTACAAACACTCCGTAATGGATGGCATTGCCTGAAACGCTGTGCTAGGTGGCCCGCGTGTTTACAACATGGACGCCACCACCAATGCTCTTTCTCCTGATGCGCAGACACGAACAAAGGTGATAGGCTTTCTGCACCATCAGTGGGTGTCCAGCTAAGGATCCACACCAGCCAACCCTCACCACGAACGCCTGCCGTGTACTTCCCTATGTGATCTGCACGGGTCTGTGTTTTTGTCAGACGACATTAGGTGCTGGTGTCTCCTCTGACCTGGCAGCGAAGCATAAACCAACACACGCCCTCCATGTAGCGGCGGCCAACACAACGCTTACTCCTGAGGCAGCTGTTGACGGAACACCAGTTGCGAGTAGTCTGACTAACACTTTTACGAGCTATATAAACAATTTGGATATTCGTAATCAGTGATCTGTCTTGAGATTTATCAAGTGCTGTGAGAATATTTGCATATGAACGCTTTGCCATGACGGAGCTTTCTGCAATAAACTGCAAGGCAGAAAGAAGAGCTTTTACATATGTTTTTACAATATTTACATGAAAATGTATATCTAGATCTTTATTAATACTCTTGTGATATCCCTTGTGACTTTAGATAACGTCTTTGCTGTCACCACGAGTGACCGCCGGTGGAGCGACATTTCTGACAGACCGACTAATATATTCTAAACACATCCGACTTTAGAAACACATCTACTGCCCTGTGTGTGTGTGTGTGTGTGTGTGTGTGCTGCGTCACAAACCACAGGTTGCAGCTTCACAGGCATGACGGACAGGAACATGATTTCTACGACTGTTATTTTTCACTCTGGCGAGCTGAGATGTGACTACAAACGCACTTAGTGCCTGCACTTACGAGCGTGCTACATAGCTGTCCTCATTGAGATTTATATATATATATATATATATATATATATATATATATATATATATATATATATATATATATATATATATATATATATATATATATATATATATATATATATATATATATATATATATATATATATATATATATATATATATATATATATATATATATATATATATATATATATATATATATATATATATATATATATATATATATATATATATATATATATAAGGAAATACATCTTATGCAGTAATGCCTTGTAATAAGCTACCTTGATCGGTGCCTTCGTGGTTAATTGGATTTAAAATGTGACTACTAATCTGAGGGGCCTGGGTTCGAATCCCAGCCTAAATGAACCTTAGCCAACCTGTTTGCCTCCTTTCTGGCCTGGTCGACAAATGAGTACTTACCTGGAGAAGTACAGGAAGGTAAGCTGGTTTATATATATACCACAAGCCAGAAGCCAATGAGAGATGAGCACCATGGCCAGGCTCAGCTGTGGCGTATACTCGCCAGACCTCCTAGTGTCTACCTGCCACAACTACCTATCTAACAAGCTTCTAGTAATTAACCATCTAACGATCCTAACAAACTAACTAATGAGCTATCTAATAAACCTAGCCATTTTAACTATAATTATAAGTAACTGCTTCTCGCCGCACGATTAAGAAGCCCCGGAATGGGGCCCCTCACCCCTTCCCTCAGGGCGCATGTGGATGTGACTGTGTGTGTGTGTGTGTGTGTGTGTGTGTGTGTGTGTGTGTGCCCAGGCGCCCTGAGATAATGTTATTTTGCCCAATTACAGATGAATTCTCTCTCTCTCTCTCTCTCTCTCTCTCTCTCTCTCTCTCTCTCTCTCCTCTCTCTCTCTCTCTCTCTCTCTCTCTCTCTCTCTCTCTCTCTCCTCTCTCTCTCTTATATACTCCCATAGCTATCAGGTGCTCCTTGCCGCTTACTCAATAATTCTGGGAACATCTGAACACACAGGAGGGGCATTTTTATGTACGAGTATGTATGGGAGGGAGGACCTAAGATGGGCATTAAAGTTAAAAATAGAAACAACTGCTGAATTTTTTTATGGGTTCAACTGACACTTTCCAGATCGGTGCTCGACCCAGGCCTGAAGCACACCGCTTCACGAGGAAGTAAATCTTCATTCCCGACAGGACGAGCGGCGAGGCGGCACCCGCAACTCCAGGCAGAACGGCAACTCCTCGACACCCACGTCATGCCCTTCAGCTTCCAGCAGGTGAGTCCCGAGCGGGTTTTTTCGGTATGGAAGCATCCTGTGCAGTCTGTGTGATCACACCCAACACCACTTGATCTTTGTTGATAGAGATATTCAATGCTAATCAATTCAGGTGGACGCTAATATGTTGAATAATTATATGTTGTATTTAGATGTTTTGATAAGGTTGACAATGTTAGCACAGATTGAGAAAAAGTACGCATGACTAAGATTCCAGTGTCCAATTTTTTAACGTTTTTCTACACGTGTCACATTTCTCAATCAAACCTTGTTTGGCGTCCGTGGCACCACACACCACACCACACACAGTCTATATATGACGTTATGTTGTCATAGCAACTGTTCAATCAAATACCTAACAAATAGCAATGACGAATGTTGACTATTCAATCTCAGTAAATCAACGGAACGAGGCACGCCGGATATTGTTGATAACCGTTAAATAAATATGAATGAATCAGTAGTTTTAGCAACTAGGTAGTCTATATTAATAAGAAAACATCACGCTTCACCTTGTGAAGCCTTATTCTCGAAAAATATCTTCTCCGTTCACTATAGTTCGACTTTAATATTTGAACTTTTGTATATTAGGATGTTGTCAATCTCTTTCTTGGCACAAGTAATAGATTAACATTAATGATCGTCAGACGGAACATCCTCCATTCAGTCTTACCCCACACACACCGGTACAAGGGCGATAAGGAAGGAACCTCGCAGAACCTAATTTCCATATTCAGCAGCCTTTGTTTCCTCTTCTGAACACACTTCAGGGAATCCAGTACGATCATTTGCTGTGTTGTGGCACCTCTCCAGGCGACTGAGAGCTAATAACAACACAGACAAGTCACTGCACTGAGATGCCGTGCGGCAGACGGAAACTGAACCGGTGGTTGAAACTTCGGTTCTCAGGTAGTTAACACGATGTCTGGTAATCAAAATTCTAAGCTCTACATCCAAGCATGGGAGTCGGGACTATGTGAAGTATCCTTGCAGTTGAACCACAGTCTTGCAGATGCACTGGCGAGTAATGTGTACAGCCTTGGGTTAAACTGTAGTCCTTCTCGGACCATCATAATTGCCCTGACCGCACATGGGTGGGTAGCACCTCTTCCATCATTTGCTGCCGATATGTGGCATAAAAACAAAGCAAAAACACCACAACGAGACAATTAATTAGGGATGCAGACATGGGTGAGTTTGGACATTCCCTGGACGCTAACACAGTCGTGTCCCGTACATCGATGTGTGTGTGTGTGTGTGTGTGTGTGTGTGTGTGTGTGTGTGTGTGTGTGAGACTGGTTGCTGTATGTAGCTCAGCGGTAAATCAGTGAACAGTTTTATATATCAAGGTGACAAGCCTCTTTGGCTCAGATGTCCAGGGATGCAGCAGGCAGGAGCCCCAGTGAGTCGATTGTTGCCACTGTTACCCTTTCCTTGTCAATATATTTTATTTCCTGAATATGCTTTTTCATTTATATATGGTAATGTGAAACACTGTAAAAAGCCTTTCTAGAATAAATGTTTTTTATGCAATACTTACAGCCTGGAAGGATTGCCAACATATAAATTGTCCTTTTCTCCCACATAGGTATATCACACAGTATATACTTTTATATACTAACAGACAGAGCTGAACAGACACTCCCAGGATGTCTGAACGACAGCCAAACTGGGCCCTACAGATAATCCAGCAGTTGCTGGAGTTAGTGATTATCACTTTCTTAACACACACACACACACACACACATGTAGCACAAACGTATGAAAGTGGATTTTCTATAGGTAGGTAGACTGATAAATGGTAGACCTAACCAGGTGAAAATATTAATATATAAATCTAATTACACAAGAATAAAGATTTTTTACCCTAGTATATATTTGCTTAATATTTCATTATCTTTATTTGCATGAAATGCTGGCATTATGAAGGTGTATCGAGGAGGAGATAGTTAACTAGTCATTGCCTAGGTTATCAAGTGATCCTGATCATGGGGCTGCATTTCGTTCGTATGAATAGGCTAGCTGATTTGTATACAAACGAGGGGCATTTTGGAACAGTGGAATCTTTACTGCGACACGGACCAAAGTTAGCATCGTGATTGCTGTTTACCTGTTTGGGTCTTAGCATATGACACATAGACATTGCACTGCTGGCCTTCTATCCCGTACATTCATCAATTTTATTCCCAGAGGATAGTAACGAATGGTTGGGTACTTGTTGCAGGGATAAACACTTGGTATGGCAATCGAGGTCAGGGACTCAGGAGTGGGCTGGACAGGTCAAATTTAGCAAGATTTACTCCGTAAGTTAATTAGCTCGAATTTGAACACGACAATGTTATCAAATTTATTAGTGTGGTGACACGTAACAATTATTCCTTTTCTGAATGTGCCTGTACAAACCATCCCGTCGATCATCTATAATTATGAGCCATTAAGTATTAGACGGACCAGTCGAAGGCAATAACTAATAATGTTGACTCCTTAACCTTTGCAAATGGTAACTTAAAAACAATAAGTTGCAGTTGTCATGGATTTACAAACAAGGAGCTTTTGAATTAACCAGTACACGGTAGTAAAACTATTATAAGCTGAAGTGACCTGTCCTCCTGGTGACATATTCCTAAATAATACTGACGGCATACAGGCTTTGAAGGAGGAGTCGTTAGTTTTCTTCATATTTGTCTTCGAACTGAATACTTTCAAGCTGTAATCTCCTTGATATTTTTTTCAAAATAATTCAGTAAGACCTGTAACAGTAGTTGGAGAACAACACAGAACCTGATGATTGAATTTAGAAGAATGAATATAGTGAAAACCAGAGTTCTACTTCTGAGTTTCCATTTGTCAAGCATCCTGAAAGGGAGGATGGTGGCTAGGTGGGCTGAGTTTTAACTGAGCACCATTCAGAGACAAGTAGGAAGTAGACTTTGGGTAACCCACTTTGATGCCACAGCCTTTATGTAGATATGTTCTTACAACATTATTCAGGCTTTGAAATTCTGATTCTGAAAGCATTTTATATATCTTGAGCTACTTTATTAAACTTAAGTATAGGAATTTCTGAACTAGTATAGGTCTTTTCAAGGCTTCTCATCATGATTTACTCTCTACACATTTCGTTTTCTTTATTTACTTATCTACAGTTGGGCTTTCCAAATACAACAAAACATACCATACCTTCCTCTTGGCCACCCATTGTTGGCTAATTCCATGTAGGTAAATTCTTTACGTACATACCTCTTCCATATTTACTGACATTCACAAGCAAACAATTAGTATCTGCCAATGCCCGATCTCTACTGGTTGACATTCATGTTTCTGCCGTTCTTCAAGCTTGTCCATGTTAAATTTAGATTAGATATCAAACAATTTAAGCTCAGTAACCCAAGCTCTGTCATTTACGTAGTTTTTCCTAATCTTTGTACTCCATCAGGTTTCAGTTTTCATTTGTTTTACTGCCACTGATCATGGGTACTTTTCTACCAGGAACATTAGTCAGTTTGCCATTTAGCACTTTCTTATATTTCCTCCAGTCACATTAATTAGAAAGTCTGAGTTATACAAATTGATTTAATAAGCCATTTCCCTGAGCATAGGGATAATGGAGTGTTGCTACTTATGTGACAAAAATTGGTAAGGAATATGAGTAGGTCTAAGATTAACAAAAAAAAAGGTCAGTGGCTCTGGAGAACTGGAACAATTATAAATAAAACAAGATTAATTACCCCATCAATATATTAATGAATAACAAATGCATTAAGTAAAACCTTTGTAACAAAGATTAAATTAAAGCAGGGGTCATGAGCCTTTTTGAACATAGAGTACAAAAGTCTAATTAATACACTTTTCTTTACTGTACCGTGCCAGGTGTTATTTTTCCACATTATAAAGCGTATGTCCTATGAGTGAGATCATAATCATGAGACATGAACTCATAGAGTATGTATGACCATTATAACTAAAGTATTAAGTATATTTTCCTGCACATGTATAACACTAAATGTTACAACTTTTTGTACCAATTAGCGATTCCTTGTAACTAAAAATATATTATTTTTTATTTTAAATTTATACTCACAATATTAATACGATCCTTGCCCTTACTTCCCTTTAGCCAAAGTTGAAATTTCAGGTGAGTATCTGGACACCTTAGAGCTTCACACAATAAATCAGAATGATCCGTTATGTAAGCTTGCTGCGATGGGGGGTTGAGGATGTGCTCATCAATAATGTGAAATATCTATACATTGATATGTGAATCCAAATGCTCATAGCAATGCAAAAGCTACCTTCTTCATGCAATTTTAATTTATCAGGCAGTGAGGTCCAGGAACTTAATATGGAGCTGCATGATCATTCCGTACTAGTTTCAATATTTCTCGAAGATCTTTAAATTTAGCTGGCCACAATGATGAGGCCTGAAGGTCAATCAACTGCATTTCCAACTCCTCAGTTTCCATCCACTCAAAGAGACTCGTCCAACTCACTGTGTCTTTAAAGGTGTCTGGTCTGATTAAAAACGAAAACACTGGGCCAGTGTGGTAAAATCTTGAAATCTGATTGAGGACTCCATTTTAATTCTTGCATGTACACCTGAAGATCAGTAGTGTTGACAGGATGAATTGCAGACAAGTTCTTCAAGTTTTTGAAGTAACGGAAAAGAACCAGTTTTGATATCTGATGAAGTAAACTACCAAGCTTTGCAACAAATGCCTTCAAATATCCTTTAAATCCATCACTGTTTTTCCTGCACCTGCAAAGATTCAAGGGTCGTTTAGATGTTTGGTGATGTCTGAGAGAAACATAAGTTTCACAGTCAGTCTCTGTCCTCCAGCTCAGGATAGTCTTGGCCTTTTTTCTGATAAAAAAAAAATCTTCATTTCATCAAGCATTCCCACCAAACCTCTCCAATACCTTCCCGAAGCTTAACCACCTAACACTGCTGTGCAAGGGGTATATCTTTATGAAAGCACTGTCACACCTCTTCAAGAAAGCTTGAAACTGCCTGTGCGTAAGAGGAAGTGTGCAACAAGAAAATTCTACTACTTTGGTAACAGTAGCATCACTTTGTTGAGATCAGAGCTCAGATCTTGGCACATAAATTTTCTTGATGAATTATACGAGTGCAATTTCAGAATGGGGTGTCAATTTATCCTCATCCATCTTAAGTAAAACCCATTTTTTCCTACCATAGCAGGGCACCATCCGTTGTAACTGCAAAAATCTTTCTTATATAAAGCCCTCTGTCCCTCAAAATGATCAGTGAATGTCTTCAGTATGTCCTCTCCTTGGTAGGAACCACACACATAGAGCATTTTAAGACCAGCACAGCTCCCTCGTGTATCTCTGTGTCACTATACTTGGCAAAAACAGCCAAGCAGGGGAATATCATTTATATCCACGCTTTCATCAGAGGCCACACTGAACACAGGTGTGGTTATTAAAGCAACAGTTTGTTGCTCACTTACGATAGCAGCCATTTCAGAAATACGTCTCTCCACGGTCCTAGCTGGAGACAGTCATGTCTTTTATCCTTAAGAGAGATGATCATGTGTTTGTTTGATATGCCATCAAATAACACCTCAGAGCACTCTAGAAGCTGCTTTTATAAAATCTCCATCAGTAAAGGCTTTCCATGCTTGGAAATACACAGAGCTTGTTTGTAACTGGCCTCAGTTGCATTGTTTTTGATAACATAAACACCATTACTTTGTTCTCATAGCGCGATACTGCTTTCTTAATCGCTGCAGCCTTGTCTGTACTGTCCTTGAAGAGTCTTCTCGTGTCTTGTTTCAAAGTGTCTTTTAACACTCGATGTGCGGCACGACATTCTCGCAGCAGAGAGCACACACAGCACGATCATTCTGCTGGAATAAATCCAAAGTCATTTGTCATGATGGCTGAAATGATCGGACATCAAGCGACTTTTTCGCAGTAGCCATGGCGACAGTACCTAGAAAGAGTGTCACTCCACGGCGGCTAAATAGTTACTGAAGCAGAAATAGCAACGCTGCCGCTGCGTGACTGATACGTCAACAACGCGGCAACGTGTCTCATACTCGTTTACATCTCAGCTTGTACTCACGTATTCCTCATCATAGGGTACAGAGAAACATTTTCGTTTTAATTCAATGATATCATAGGAAAGAATGATTTAAAATCGTTCGAAAACTTAAACTATGATAAAAGTAAGGATGTGTTTATCTCTCTCTCTCTCTCTCTCTCTCTCTCTCTCTCTCTCTCTCTCTCTCTCTCTCTCTCTCTCTCTCTCTCTCTCATTATTCTGTTTTCCCAAGCTTTTCTTTGCTTCTTCGAATCACGTGGCGTACCGCCATAGGCAAACACTCTGCGTCTCCGAGATCAACTGGCATTTGCGTGCAAAGTTATGAAACCCCTGAATTAAAGTTTTAATGACATTTGCAGCATGTTGAGGGTGGAGGAGCTATTCTAATATAAGGTGTTACTTTCTTTCAGATTGTGGCCAGGTGTTGCAACCTCCAATAAGCACCTAATACCAATCTGGATGAGATGTGTAGTTCACAGTGTAAGGACAATCAGTTGTCAGTCGAACATCTGTGGCACTGTTGCCCAAAACAGCTGAAACAAACACCGAGCCAAGTTTTTTTCTTTACACTGGCCTATGCCTAGCGTTTGGTAGGTTTTCTTCAGGGACTGGTGGTCGACCCAAGCCCGTCATAAGCGCAGGCAAATGTTTATAGCAGCACCATTTCTTCTTGGCTCATGCTGCCGCCAGACTCATTCTTGATTCACTTGGACAGTTCCTCTAGGTTGGGGTTGATAGGTGATCTTCAGGACAGCACGTGGGTAGCCTTATGCCCACTTGTGCAATAGCTGAAAAATCCCAGGTGGTAGCAGAAGATTTGAACCCACACATTGTCCAGAACATGGTGAACTTGGGACCTGCACTAACCATTCAGCCCACTGCCTCTCTGTTCCCAACATGAGTAAAATGAGAGGCCAGAAGAGAGTGGTTGATTTCAAATGGAGAAGTGTCTCGATAGGCTGGAGGAACTAGATGAAGGAGGGCTGCCTGGAGTTAACCTGCATAAGGAATTAGGATGAGTATAGAGATTGAGTAGAACGTTATGTGAAGAGGGACCACAGTAGAGGTGGAGGCATGCAGTTAGCAAAGCTTAGAAAGGGCAATCATCATGAAAATGTCTGTAGAAGACAGAGGGACAACATTGCAGCAGAGTTGCTATAGAATGAAGAAGAGTTTAAGTTTGACTCATCGAGGTCCAAGCGACAGCTATGGTGAAGCCCCTCCTATATGAAATGCGCTCTCTATACCGAGGACAGACGAAGGCCCCTGAATATCATTTGTGAGGGTAAAAGAAGCTGAAAGACTAATACAGAACACACAACTTCAAAGTTGATTTAGGAAGAATTGAGATGAAATTATGAGTTGAGGATAGACCAAATATGTTTATTGTTTTAAGTGGACAGCCAGTGTTGTCATAGAATAAGGAACAGATGTTCAAGAAATTATATCCCTCTGTTTTTTATCTCGTGTTTCCTTCTCAAGCTGATCTATCTATGCTGTGGTGAAATCCTGCCACTGTCTTCCCTAAGCCTATCAGCATGTATTCTGTACGACTATTTTATCTCCCTCTCTGGGAAAAGTCAATCTCTCCGCCTATCAACTCAACAAATTCCATCGTCTATTCCCTAGTCTTCGACCACTCAGCAGTCCCCTTCCTCACACTAAATATTCTGTCTATCCTTAACTCAAAACATTAACTGAAAACTTATTTCCTCTTCTGCTAAATCAGTGTCTTCGAGGTTATGCATTTATCGTTTTCACCAGCTCTATTCCCCTCCACATACTGTCCACATACAAGGGTCTTTTCTGTCCTCATATGGAAGTATGACCCAGAAGTCTTAGACAAATGGTGGAAAATTCTGTGGGATCAAGGTCATGGGCACGAGAGGAAGTGACATCTTGGGCCTCAAATCCTTCTCTGATATTCTCCCCACCTCCCCTCTTCTCCACCTGCCTGCTTCCTCCTTCCTGGACTCGTATCTCCTCCCCTACCCATCACAACCCACCTGCCCCTTCCCTGCCACCAACAACCAACTCCCACACCAACCCCCAACCACCCTCGTACCCCAGTTACTCATCCTCCTGCCCAAACCTCCTCCCTCCATCACCCTCTCCTTCCTTGTTTGCCTGCTCATTAGTTCTGTCTCCCTGGTTTGTTTCACGGCTCTCTGGGTCATATTCATAAACATTTCGCCTCCAAGCACACTTATTTGACAAGGCCGCTCGTAGGAGTTTGGGGCATTTCAGGGTGGTTTTATGACCCTGGTGGTAGTCTGACCCTTCTTCTGTACCATGAACCTAAAAACACCCATTAGAACCCGATTGATCTTTTTTCAAACGGCGGCGTGAGGTGTGAGGAGAACATGTTGAAGTGATTGATTTAAATAAGTCCGTCTTTCTTCGTTTTCTTTAAGTCCCTGTTTCTACATTCTCTAGTTTGGCTCCAAGCAGTGTCACGCATAAACCACGCCTCTGCCATGTCTCCTCCTACAAACCTGCGTATGACTTGACTTGGTGTATATAGACTTAGTTAGTTAGTGCCAAAAGTAGTCAGCGCAAAACGAGCAACGGGTTTAAAGATCGCGCGTTGGCCGTCACTTCAAAGGCAACAGGAGGAATTAATTAAACAGTCTCGCACGTACGTTAAGTGGATGTTGAAATCGTTTCTGCAAGGTATTGAAGCCCCTGACGACTAAGTTAATTAAATCACTCAAGCAGGCAGCCTCGTTATGCGCCGTCAGTCCTTCCATTGCCGGGTCTTCGTGTTTCCTCCTCCTCCTCCTCCTCCTCCTTTAGCCAGAGACAAGTTAAGAGCACCATGTCAGTTTAGTCTATAAAGGATGATTAGGCCGAGAATGGAATGTCAGAGAGAGAGAGAGAGAGAGAGAGAGAGAGAGAGAGAGAGAGAGAGAGAGAGAGAGAGAGAGAGAGAGAGATTCATCAGTATGAGTTTGGTAGTCGTGAAAGGTGGATATACTTGTTGTAGAATAATTATATGGATGTTAGACTGTTACTGAGATGATTAGATGACAATAGAGACAACGAGGAGGGGAGGAGGAGGAGAGAGCAGGAGAGAAAAGAAGAAGAGAGAAGAAAAAGAAAAGAAAAGAAAAGAAGATAAGAAAGGAAAATGGCCAATGAAAGAAGGAAGAGTTGCAATGGAGAGAGATCACAAGACGAAGAGAGAGAGAGAGAGAGAGAGAGAGAGAGAGAGAGAGAGAGAGAGAGAGAGAGAGAGAGAGAGAGAGAGAGAGAGAGAGAGAGAGAGAGAGAGAGAGAAATAATAAAAGACGGAAGACGGACCAGTGAATATGAAATAGGGAGAGGAGGTCAGAGGCAGGAGGAAGAGGAGGAGGAGAGGAGGAGAAGAAGAAATAGAGGAGGAAGAAAAGAATGTTAAATCAAGGAAACAGAAAAGTGGAATGTCTAAGATGACGAAATATAGAGGAAAGAAACTGCGAAAAGGGACAAAATGAATGAGGAATTGGAGAGAAGTGAAAGGAGGAGAAAGAAGGAGAGGAGATGAAGGAGGAGAGAGAGAAGGGGAGTGAGTGGGAAAAGGAAGGCAAAGGAAATGAAAAGAGAGGCCAGAAAAGAGATTGAGGAAGGAGAGGGTGGTAAGGATGAAGGGAGAGGGGAGGGAACAGGGTGACAGAGGAGAAGGGAAGGAAGGGGAGGAAATGGAAGGGAGGGAAGGAAGGGAAGCCGAAGAGGATGAAACAGTGATGAAACGTCAACAGGAATGAAACTCGACTCGCTCAGGTTCGGGTCCTGATATTTCTCTTTCCGAAAATGTTAACCTTCTCACTTCTCCCTTTGCTCTCCTTCCTCACCCTTCCATTTCCCTTCCTCCTCTCCTCCTCCTCCTCTTCCCCTTCTCCTCTTCCTCCTCCTCCTCCTCCCTTTCTTCTTCTTCCTTCTACGAACAAATGCATTCTCTCAGTCATCTATCTTTGTGGAAATTTAGCCGACATTGCAAAGTTGTAGGAAATGGCTGCGTAAAGATGTATGCAATGAGAGAGAGAGAGAGAGAGAGCAGAAGAAAGAATTTGCAAAGGCGGAAGGTAAATGTTTGGAAGATTCCAGTCCAAACACACACACACACACACAGATAGAGGAGAAAGATCTTTGTTAATATAAATCTTTCTCGTTTAATATATAGTTTCCTATTACAAGACGGATTCTATTAGTGACTGACGGTGTTTAGAGTTGTTACTGGAGGCGTTTGATGTTTTATCCTATTTGAAATCAGTAAAAAAGAAAAAGGAAATAATATAAATCCAGGCATTATCTATAACTGTAGAGGGACAGAAAAAGGCTTCATAGATTAAGCGACAGAGTGATTAAAAAGATATTCAAATGTCAATTAAGACTAAAAGTAGACTTGTACAGGTCGTATTATGCACAGAAGTGAAAACAGACGAACCAAAGTAGGAACCCAGGAATGGCAGGATTCAGGGCAGACAGTGAACCAGGAGAAGAAACTAAATTAGGTCATTTGCCGGAGGAGAATGGAACACTATCATTAGACTAAGAGCTGCAGGACGCTGGTAGAGCTTGCCGCCCTGGACTTGTAGTGGCTGAAAATGAGCCGATTTCACAGTCCAACACAGCGTCTTCGTAACAACCAGAACCAAACTATAGAATCCCAAACAATAAAAAATGGTGAGGTCTTCGATGCCACGCTAAATACACAAGACTTTTCCTATATAGTTTCATCAAATTTGTGAACTTAAATACAAACACTAGAGCACTAGACACTATACAAGGAAATTTCGAAGGCTCTAGTATTGGTTTGGGAGCTTACTAACCCATCATGGGAACTGTGAAACTGGCCCAATGAGACCTTGCTGATAATAGTGACAATGTGAGACACAATAAATATTCGAGTCTTTTTGAATGAAGGAGGAGAGAGGAGGAGGAGGAGAAGAAGAAGAGGAGGAGGAGGAGGAGGAGGAGGAGAGGGTCAGTGAATGAAGGGGAGAGGTTAAAGTTGTGCAGTAGCAGTTAATAATTAGTCTGATGCAGTAATCACTTAAATTATGCAAAAAATATGATAATCCGAGTAACTGCGAGATCATTACAGAACAGATCCAGCTTTGGTTTCCTTTTAATCCGTCACTGACATTATTCTCGTACGTTCATTACCTTCTCTGTAGTCTTAATCTCTTCCTGGGGTTCGTTATGAAGCGCCCGATGATGAAAAGGAAAAAAAAAAACATTCACGTTGATGTCACGAAGACGCTTTGAGGAGCTATCCGTTTTTTGTCCTCGGAGCGGCGCGTCGCTGGGCGGGAATGTTTTCTTTAATGCTTCTTTTGATGTCGTTTTTGTGTCATTTTGTTACTAAGAAACCTGCGCGGGGTTGAAGTATTTTTTTCACTTATGACATTTGTTGCTTAAAAGTGGCAATCATTTCAGTATTTAGTGTATTTCTGCGTCATTCATCGTATCATTTTCATTTTACTTTATTTTTTGTTTATTTAGCATCGTTTATTTCACTATCATTTATCTTGTTGATTTATTTAGCATTGTTTATTTCATTATCAATAGCATTACCTACTTTTATTTATCGAGGCTTTTACTTAACGACATCAACCTTTGTGATTATTGTAAATGATATCATACGCGCATTTATTATTAGATCGTAGCTTCAAAGCGAGTCAGACTTTGTGGCTAATCAGTTAATTGGTTTTGTATTCCTCCAGACCGCTGCCTCTGTAACTGCCTTTGTCATTATTGAATTCCTATTGTCATGATTGTAGACGTATATCCTGTATATTTTAGATGATCCCCGCTTATTTGTTTCCATTGCTTAATGTGTTTAAGACTGATCTATTTTTGCGACCTTAACACAAGGGCATTTCTTTTCAACCTTAAGACCTTGACCTTTCCTTGGTTATACTTGTTTTTTTGTTTTTTTTTGTATTTTTCTTCTTTCATCAAGTTATGTGTTAGTGTTGTCCTTTCCTTGGTGTTACTTGTTTTTGTATTTATTTTCGACCTTGATTAAGACAGCGCAAGAGAGCTTTTTTTTATGATCTTAAGACAAGAGAATGATTATTTTTTGCGACCTTAAGACAACGCAAGAGCTTTTATGCGACCTTAGGACAACACAAGAAAGCTTTTATTTCGACCTTAAACTACAGAGGAGAGCTTTTTTATATATATATATATATATATATATATATATATATATATATATATATATATATATATATATATATATATATATATATATATATATATACATACCTTAAGCCAGCACACGCTAATATTTTGTGCGTCCTCAAGACAACACAGGAGGGCTTATATTGCGACCGCAGCTCAAGAGTTTTTTCGTGGGTCTTGCCATGTCTCGGGAGGTGTGCCGTACCTTGTGCCACCATCACCAGGGGTTGGCATGGGGGCAGGGTGGCAGGGGTAGGGTGGCAGGGGCAGGGTAGGGCAGGGGCAGATTGGCAGGGCAGATTGGCAGGGGCAGATTGGCAGGGGGAGATTGGCAGGGGCAGGGTGGCAGGGGTATGGTGGCAGGGGCAGAGTGACAGGGGCAGATTGGCAGGGATAGGGTGGCAGGGGCAGGGTGGCAGGGGCTGGGTGGCAGGGGCAGATTGGCAGGGGTAGGGTGGCAGGGGCAGGGTGGCAGGGGCAGATTGGCAGGGATAGGGTGGCAGGGGCAGGGTGGCAGGGGTAGGGTGGCAGAATAGCAGGGCAGACTGGCAGGGTATGATCCATTCGTCAGGGTAATGGCGTTCACCATGCGATATGGTTCTAGCGGCCCTTTATCAACTGCGTCGGATCCAGATAAATTAAGGGTTGGAGTGGCCTTTTCTGTGGCCTGCGATCGCCTTCTTAGTCCGCTTATCTGTCGCTTGGCGGGTTGGCGTTGGGACCTTTACAATGGGGAGGAGGAGACCGATAGGGGACGATTCGAGAGCCGAGTTTTTAGAAGTTGTTCTTAACCCGGTAGCAGCGACGGGCCAAATTTGTGGCTTTATCGTGTACCAGTGACGGGCCAAATTTGTGGCTTTATCGTGTACCAGCGACGGGCCAAATTTGTGGCTTTATCGTGTACCAGGACAGGCCAAATTTGTGGCTTTATCAGTACCAGTGACGGGCCAAATTTGTGGCTTTATCAAAATTACCAGCGACGGGCCAAATTTGGTGTTTATCGTACCAGTGACGGGCCAAATTTGTGGCTTTATCGTGTACCAGCGACGGGCCAAATTTGTGGCTTTATCGTGTACCAGCGACGGGCCAAATTTGTGGCTTTATCGTGTACCAGCGACGGGCCAAATTTTTGCCATGATATAAATCTCAAAATTTGATTATGCATAAACTGAGCACAAATGCATTGATATATATTACGTAATGGTTTGTGTGAGTGATGATTTTTTTCTCATTTTTTTCGCTTGAGGGACCATTAAGAAACATGATCCCCGCAGCTGCCGGGTTAACTAAAAGATTTCGCGTTTTTTTTATCCTTTCCTCGGCATCCTTTTTAGTTTTCTTTTCTAGTTTTGTTCTTTTCATTTTTTTTTCGTTTTCTTGGCAATATTTTGCTTTACTTTATTATTGAATTATTTTTTTTTGAAGAGCCGTATTTTTTTGAAGACCTTATTTTCATTTGTTTCCTTTCAAAAAATGATATTTGTAATCTCGTGTTGGCTTTCGTTTTTATTACCTCCTTTTTACGTGATAGTTTTTGCCTATTTTTCTTTTGTTTTCTTGACGAGTAGATCATGTTACAGAATGCAGTGTTTTATAGTATTTAATTCTTTCATAACGACATTTTTTTTATTGACATATATAACGAAGTACATCCCTTACATTTATATTACGATAAAGAAGAAGGATCAGGAAAACACAACCTGGGCACAAACAAAATCGTAGGTCTTTCCTTAAAAATAACAAAAACAAATGAAAAGAATACAAAATGCGCAATGGATTACTGCCCATGTATCTTCCTGCAGTACCTTTATTATACAGGTGGAAAGGTGGTGGTTTGGGTTAACTGTAATAAAAAATAAACTTATAAATCGCTGAATGAGTAAAAAGTGCTTCTCTTAAATCACCACTTTTTTCCGTGTTCACTTAATTTGGCGAGCAATGCGGCGCGGGACGAGCGAGGCATGGACGTTTATGGGCGAATTTCTATCAAAACCTTGCGGGAAGTCATCGGGGTTGGCTGATTAATGCTCGCCCGGGAGTTTTGGAGGTAATTTTTGCAATGTTTTAATATGTAGTTCTGGCGAGGCTGCGCGTGGCTGTGTTTTACGGGCGGGAAGGTTAAGCTTATGTGTTCGTGAGGCGCCGGGGAGTGTGTCTGTGGCTGGTGAGAGAGAGAAGGGAGGGGAGGATGAAAGGGAGAGAGAGAGAGGGGTGGATGGGCGAGAGATAGAGAGAGGGAAGAGGAGAGAAAGAGAGCTGGGTGGGAAAGAGAGTAGGGGAGGGAGCAGGAGGAGGGAGGATGTGGAGGAGAGCGAGAGAGAGAGAGAGCGAGAGAGAGAGAGAGAGAGAGAGAGAGAGAGAGAGAGAGAGAGAGAGAGAGAAACACTTTGCTGCCCCCACCCCCCACACACACACACACACACACACACACACACACACACACACACACACACACACACACACACACACTGACTCACGACTTCCATTATACTTCAATCGCCCCCTCTGTTTCCTTCCCCCCTTCCCATACCCCATCACACCATACACGCCATATACATACCGATACCTACAGACTGCATTAATATTTCTCATTTTTTCATATTTTTTTCCTTTTTTCCTTCCCTTTTTCCTTTAATTTTATCCTTTACTTCTCCCTCCTTTTTTTTCCTCTTCCTTTCTTCTTTCCTTTTTCCTTCCTTTTCTCCTTGTTTTCCCTTATTTTTTTCTTTACTTCTCCCTCCTTCTCTCCTCTTCCTTTCTTCTTTCCTTTTTCCTTCCTCTTTCTCTTTTGTATCCTTTTTTTTCCGTTTTTCGTTTTCCTCTTCCTTTTTCCCTTTCCTCTTTTTCCATTTCCTTTTATCCTTTCCTTTTTCCTACCTTCTCAGAGTCTTGCATACCTTCCCATTTCACATTCTCTCCCTCCGTTTCAGCTCCCTTCTTTTCCCTCCTCCCATCCCTCGTTTCCCTCGCTTCCTCCCACCTCCTTACTTCTTCCTTCACTACGGACACTTCAATAACGCAGTGTAAAAATCCCGCAACAGAGGAGCTAAAGATTGACACCTCCGTCCCCACTGTGGTCATCAGGGATGGATAAGGCCTGGGTTCTTCATTCCTTCCTTACATTTCTCTTTTATCACTTTTTGTCTTCTCTCACGCTTTTCCTCTTGCACCGTTCCTCCCCCGATCTTCCTTCCGTAGTCTCTCTCTTCCTCTTTTCCTCACTCCTTCTCTCTCTCCTTCCTGCACTCTCCTGCCTTCCTTATTTCCTCTTTTACTGCCCTTCTTTTTACTTTAGTTCCTCCTTTCTTCTTGTACCCCTTCTTTTCTGCCCTTCTCTCTCTCTCTCTCTCTCTCTCTCTCTCTCTCTCTCTCTCTCTCTCTCTCTCTCTCTCTCTCTCTCTCTCTCTCTCTCTCTCTCTCTCTCTCTCTCTCTCTCTCTCTCTCTCTCTCTCTCTCTCTCTCTCTCTCTCTCTCTCTCTCTCTCTCTCTCTCTCTCTCTCTCTCTCTCTCTCTCTCTCTCTCTCTCTCTCTCTCTCTCTCTCAGTTTTTTCCCTTTTCACCTCTCTCCCTTTTTCCTCCCTCTCTCTTTCTCTCCCTAATACTCCCTTACTCTTTCCCTCACCTTGCCCTTTGTTCACCCTCTTTCTCTCACACCATTCTTCTCTCATTTCCTCCCTTAACACTTCCTTCCCTCTTTCCTCCCTCTCTCTTTCTCTCCCTCTTTTACCTCCTTTCTCTTTCCTTAACCCGTTTCTTCCCCTTTGTCTTCCCTTTTTCTCTCACCTTCCTCCTCTCATTTCTTCCTTTTAAACCTCTCCCTCCTTTCCTCCTCCTTGCCTCTCCCCCCCCTCTCATTTATTTCCCTTGCTGACGGCCATTTAGATGTAATATAAATGTTAAGAGTCGCCCCGCTGCCGTTTCGTGTGGCACCTCAGAAAGCCAGGAGGAGGAGGAGGAGGAGGAGAAGAAGGAGGAGGTGGAGGAGGAGGGCAAGGTGAGGGAAGCTTCTTTTTCCCTTCCTCCCTTACATTCTATTCCTCCTTTCCTTCCTCCCTCTCTTCTTCCTCCTCTTCCTCCTCCTCCTCCTCCTCCTCCTCCTCCTCCTCCTCCTCCTCCTCCTCCTCCTCCTCCTCCTCCTCCTCCAGTCTCGCCTGACCTCCTCAAAGGGACGGACGTTGACCTCGCTGCCCAACCGGCATCAAACCTTAACCTTGCTTTTCGCCTCGTCTGGTGAAACGACACTTGTTATTTTGTGTGTAAATCGACTCCGTGTGTGTAAATCGACTCCGTGTGTTACATTTTAACGTCACAACTTTTGAAATCCGTTCATCCACGTTTTTAATTAACCGTTACTTAAATAGGCCCGTACGCCTTCAGAAATCGAACGACTAACTGTGCTTGTTTACTTGTCTTATTTAGCACCACTCAACCTAATTAATTAACGTCTAACTCAGTGCTGTGACGCGTCTAACTAGTGTTTGAAGTGTTGCGAGGATTACCTTACAGTGAGAGGACTTCAATGCTGAGCTGAGCGGTTAAGTTATATATCGACTTTTTTTGTGTTTCCTGTCTTTCCTCAGTAGGATTACAACTACACGACCTAACACAGCACCCAGTGAAAGACAGTGAGCTTCTTGTGTCTAACTAACGTAGAAAATCTGTCACTAACGTAGAAGTACAAAGCTTGACCCGTATACCAGCACACCTGTTTTGACAAGGAGGAAAATTTTAATCCCCCAGAGAATTTTAATCCCAGAGGGAAAACACGTGTGGGCCCTCATAGACGCCACACCTGAAACTCTCCCGCGTGACTCGACCGATTTAAAGCCGCCTCCCTCCAGGTGTTGATACAAAATTCATCTTAACTGTAAAGCTCACCGATATATCGTCTTGCAACAGTAAATAAAAAAAAGAAGTAATCATGCCGTCCAACTATTTCAATTGCTGTAATTGTTCAAAGAAATATGCTGCAATTCACTACCAAACCAGCGACTCGATGTGTAGGTACTGTGTCTTAGACTTACGTATTCAGGCACTACAAACAACCAACGAGGATCTACAACGCTCCAATTCTTTACTTTGGGACATCGTGACGTCACACCCTCAACTCCCTTCTTCTTCTTCTTCTTCTTCTTCTTCTTCTTCTTCTTCTTCTTCTTCTTCTTCTTCTTCTTCTTCTTCTTCTTCTTCTTCGTCTTCTTCGTCTTCTTCTTCTCCCTCTTCACCCTCCACCACCAGCACCGCCATCACCCCGCCCCCACCCATCCCCACCATCACCACCACCTACTCTTCCTTTTCCCTTCCTCTTCCTTCCTCTCTTCTCCGCCCCTTCCTCCTCCTCCAGCTCTGCCCCTCCTCCCACATCATCAACATCCTCCTCCTACTCCCCCAATAACCCCTTCTTCCTCTTCCTCCTCCTCCGCATCTGCCGCCTCCTCATGCATTTCTTCTCCCCCCTCCTCCACATCCTGAACATCCTCCTCCTCTCCTCCATCCCAGCCACCCCCTTCCGCCTCTTCCTCCTCCACCGCCGCTGCCCCTCCTCCCACATCCTCAACATCCTCCTCCTCTACTCCTCCCCAGTCAACCCTTCCTCCCCTTCCTCCTCCTCCGCCGCTGCCCCCTCCTCCACATCCTCAACATCCTCCTCCTCTGCTCCCCTGCAGTCAACCCTTCTTCCTCTTCCTCCTCATCTCCTTGGCTCCCCTTGTCCCTCTCCTCCAGCCCTCCTAACGCCTCTCCCGTCCAGTCGCCACCACACTCCCTCACTACTCATCCATTAGACGCCACAAGACCATTCTTCCTGCTGTGGTCTGCGTAGATCGAACACAGTTTCAGGGCACAGACAAGCTGAAAACATCTGTTAGACTTGTAGGGGACTCGCTGGTTAGAGGTCAATTAACGGAATTCTGCGGCAGGAATACAGAGACGCGGAGGCGTTATTGTATTCCGGGAGCCAAACTGGACGACATTACTTCAGCTGTCGATGCTGTCACGGAACTCGCGAAGGAAGACACAGTTTATTTGATTCACGCGGGGACAAATGACGTTCAGTCTACTCAAACTCAGGCCCTACTATCAAAATACCGTCAGGTCATTCGGCGTTACAAGACCAAGTCCCCTCACGTCATTGTCTCTGGAATTCTACCCAGAATCAGCGCTTACGCCGGCTTCAACAGCAAAGCGAGCAACATCAATACTAGTCTGAAGGAAATTTGTGACGACGAAGGCGTGGCGTTTACAAACGCCTGGCACCACTTCCTTGAGCGCCCAGACTTGTTTTGGAACGATGGACTACATCTGAATGAGGTTGGATCGGCGCGTTTCGGGAGGCTTCTGGACGAGGCAGTGAAAAGCTTTTCGAAAAGCCTTTCAAAAAACGGCGGGCGAGGACGGGGCAAAGGCAGCCCTTGATCAACCAACCCGTAGCGTCAGTGCGACTCACAAGAAACTGTGTAACTAACCACGCCTCCGACAAGCGAACTGGTACAACTCGTCACGGCCACATTTCTATCATGTACACGTAGTTTAATACCCAAAAAGGACGAAATTAGGGCGTATATTGCAACAGAGAAACCAGATGTGGTAGCCATCACAGAGACTTGGGCCAACTCTACCCATCAAGAATCCGAAATGTCATTCCCTGGGTTAGAAAGCTTCCACATAAATCTAAAGCACAAGAAAGGAGGAGGAGGAGTTTGCTACGTAAAAAGTACACTCCCTGCCATAAAAATAGACAAACAGGACGCAGAGAAATACGATTCTGTCTATGTGGAAATAACCGCAAATAACATGAAACTAACACTTGCAACCGTATACAGGCCTCCGAAACAACAGGCAGCCGATGACACTGCCCTCTACGAAGAGATTCACTCTCTAACACAAAGCAAGGAAGCAATTATAACTTGGGACTTTAATTGCCCTAACATTGACTGGGGACTGATGACTGGAGATCAAGAGGGTAACAGGCTTTTAGAAATGGTGGAGGATTCGTTCCTCACTCAAGTTGTAACTCAACCAACAAGAGAAAACAATCTGCTGGATCTGGTATTAAGCGACCCCGACCTCATTCGCGACTGTACAGTTGGTGAGAAACTTAATGGGTGCGATCACCACTTAATCCGTTTTAATATCAACATATGTCGCAAACTCGTAGATAATCCATCAGTGATACCAGATTACAAAAAAGGAAATTTCAACTTAGCCCGTGCACTGCTTCCCCCTACGACCTGGGACCAACTTGGCATCACCGACAATACAATCGACAACGCGTGGAACGTCTTAAAAGATAAGCTGTTGCAAGTAGAGAATGATACAGTGCCTACGAAATCGAGTAAATGGGGCCGTAGATCCACCGTGGATGACCAGAGAAATAAAAAGGGCAGTAAACCTAAAAAAAAGGAATTATAATTTGATGAAAGAGAATGCTACGGCCGAAGCCAGCACACAGTACCACAACAGCCTCAGAGCTTGTCGCAGCCTTATTCGGAGTAGCAAACGCAACTATGAGAAGCAAATAGCGCGCGAAATCAAAACTAACTCCAAGAAATTCTTCACGTACATAAGATCGAAAAAGAAAGTAAAATCAATATTGGTCCCCTGACAGACGAGACTGGATCTGTAACTCAGGACAGTAAACAGATGGCCAGAATCCTCAACAGTAACTTCGCATCCCTATTCACAGTCGAGGACATCGAAACCATTCCCGAGCCCTGCCCGCCGAGTGAGATCACGCCTCTGTAAATTGACTCAATATGCGACCAAGAAGTAAAAAAGTACTTGGACAAACTCGACACGAACAAGTCAACGGGACCCGACAGTTTGTCCCCGCAGTTATTAAAAGAGCTTAAACAACAAATACTTCAACCACTCATTACCATATTCAACCGGTCAGTTCAACTAAACAAGGTCCCGGAAGACTGGAAGATGGCGAACGTAACACCGATTTTCAAAAGGAGACAAAAGCGTTGCATTAAACTACAGGCCCATAAGTTTGACATCAGTGGCAGGAAAAATACTCGAAAAGATTATTAGAGATAAACATTAAGTTTCTAGAAAACAATGATATAATCTCCGACACCCAGCATGGCTTCAGAAACAAGCGCTCCTGCCTAACGAATTTATTAGACTTCTTCCAAGGTATATATAAGAACTGGGATGCCCACATCCCCAGTGATGTTATATACCTGGACTTTCAGAAAGCCTTCGACAAGGTACCGCACGAGCGACTCCTTAAGAAACTGCACTCGGCGGGCATCGGAGCCAATCTGATCGCGTGGATAAGAGATTGGCTCACCGACAGAAAACAACGAGTACTACTCAACGGACAGCCTTCCGATTGGCTACCAGTCACTAGTGGAGTGCCTCAAGGGTCAGTGCTGGGACCCATCCTCTTTATCATATATATCAATGACCTAGAATCAGGACTGAAATCCACAATATCGAAATTTGCAGATGACACCAAGGTGGGTGGAGATGCCCTCACAAAGACCGACTGCGAAATCATTCAGAAAGACCTCAATCACATTATCGAATGGTCGGAAAAATGGCAAATGTCTTTTAATGTTGACAAATGCAAAGTCATGCACATTGGGTCTCAAAATAGTAACCACACATACATCATGAATGGGGGACCTCTGCAAGCGATGCAGGAGGAAAAGGATCTTGGAGTCACTATCAGCAGTGACCTGAAACACGCGAATCACTGTAAAAAAGCATACAACAAGGCCAACATTATGCTCGGGTTCATAGCGAGGAACTTCGAGTGTAAAACACCAGACGTGATGCTTTCCTTGTATAATTCCATGGTAAGACCGCACCTCGAGTATGCAGTGCAGTTCTGGTCTCCCAATTACAGAAAGGACATTGCTTTACTGGAAAGGATTCAACGACGCGCCACAAAGATGATTCCAACCTTCAGGGCTCAACCGTACGAGGAACGACTCAAGCGACTCAATCTCTTTACATTGGAGAAAAGACGCCTACGAGGGGATATGATTCAAGTCTTCAAGTATCTAAAAAAGTTCAATAACGTCGATTACTCCAAATTCTTTGAACTGCAAACCAACTCAAGAACTAGAAACAACGGTTTACCCATTTAGTTGAGTCCATGTAACACAGACATTGGAAGGAGTTTCTTTTCAAACCGAGTCATCCGCCACTGGAACAATCTTCCCTCAGAAGTAGTAAATTCGAATACCATCAACTCCTTCAAATATAGAATCGACCGTCATTTCGCTGCGTCAGGAGTAAACTGAATAACGAGGGGCTTCCATCTGCTCCTCAATATCGAGGTGCTTTCATCTGCTCACCAAGCCCCAAGTGGCGATCGAGCAGATTAAATCACCCACGCGGGCGACCTCGTAATGAGCCAATAGGCTTTCTGTTGCCTGCATTTCCATGCATTTCCTCCTCCTCCTCTTCCTTCTCCTTCCTCTCTCTCCTCCTCCTTTTCCTCCCTCACACTACCAGACACAGGCTTCTCTTTATTTTTCTCCTCCTCCTCCTCCTCCTCCTCCTCCTCCTCCTCCTCCTCCTCGCTAGATAACGACGAAGGAAGAAAAAAGAATAAAGAGGCTATCCATCGTCTGGTAGGAGGAGGAGGAGGAGGAGGAGGAAAAACCATGGATGAGAAACAGCGCGTGCGACTTTGGGTTTATAGTTTTGTGTGTGTGTGTGTGTGTGTGTGTGTGTGTGTGTGTGTGTGTGTGTGTGTGTGTGTGTGTGTGTGTTACTTTGGATTATAATTTCTTCTCTTTTCCGTTCGTATGTTGAAGGGATAGGAATTGCAATGGTGGTGGTGGTGGTGGTGGTGTTAGGAATGGGCGACAGCAGTGATTTGAGGTAATGATGGTAGATGGCGGTGATGATGGAGTTACTGGTGGCCGAGTTAGTGGTGATGGGGGTGGTGGTGATAACTGTTGTGGCGTGGTGATGAAAGCTGTGATGGTGATGAGAGAGAGAGAGTGAGAGAGAGATGGGGGTAGGGTGTGGAGGGGTATGGAGGTGAGTGAAATAGTACAGTACCTAGTGGAGGGGATGAAGGGGGGATGGAAGTAATGGTAAAGGACGATGATGATGATGATGATGATGATGATGATGATGATGATGATGATGATGATGATGAGCCATAGTGGTGTAGTATGTTGTAGTATAGTGCTCAGAGGTGATGTGTGCGAGTGTTTTTTGGTGCTGTGTTAAAATTATCTATACTGTAATTGAAGTATTCCCAATAGGCTCTTGATGCAATGTTTTTTTTACAACGAAGGAGACAGCTCAAGGGCACACAAAAAAGGAAACAATAATAAAAAAGCCCGCTACTCGCTGCTTCTAAAAAAAAAGAATCAAAAGATGTGCTGTAGTCATCTAGTGAGGTCAAGAGCGTGAGCCCGTTACACCACCTCTCACTCCTTTTTTATCTTTTGAGGCAGACATGGTGGATTGGGTGCTTGTCTGGAGACCCAAAGGCTGCGAATTTACTCCAATTAACGAATTCACTCTGCGAATTATCTCCAGGTTTTTCAGTAAGAGCGCTCTCAGTAGCAGCGCTCCCTCGTAACCTTTGCAGAGGTGTATGGTCTTAATTGCCTAGCTCGGAGGTATAATTTGATTAATCAAGAATTATTTTGAAATGAAATTAACTAAAAAAGTAAGAAAAAAAGATAATGCCGTAAGCAATCACAGGTAGTGGAGGAGGAGGAGGAGGAGGAGGAAGAAGAGATAAACGAGGAGAAAAGAAGAAGAAGAAGAAGAAGAAGAAGAAGAAAAAGGAGGAACAGGAGAAGAAGAAGGAGGAGGAATTAGGAGGAGGAGGAAGAGGAGGAGGAAGATGGTTTAGTGAAAACGGAGGGGGTAGTGAAGACAGAGGTGGTGGAGATGAAGTGGAGGGAAGATGATGGTGGAGTCGGGTTCATGGAGACACAGGTAACGGAGATGAAGTGGAGGTGGTGGAAGATGTGGAGGTGGAGGTGAAGGAGAGTGAAAGTGCCAGGTAGCTATGAAGGAAGATGGACGAGGAGGTAGTGAAGAGACGGAAAGGTTGGAGGAGGAGGAGGAGGTTGTCACACGGTCTGGAGGGTCATCAGTCATCCTTAAGCTGATAGATGACTTAGACCCCAATAAATGGAGGCTGGAAGGACTAGCTGGCTACCCCCACTCTCTCTCTCTCTCTCTCTCTCTCTCTCTCTCTCTCTCTCTCTCTCTCTCTCTCTCTCTCTCTCTCTCTCTCTCTCTCTCTCTCTCTCTCTCTCTCTCTCTCTCTCTCTCTCTCTCTCTCTCTCTCTCTCTCATTTTTTTTTCAGTAGCAACACAAAAGACAAGGCTTGAGCATTTTTAGATAACTTTTCCTTTATTTTTTTTATTTCTTTATCTCTTAATCTTTAATCCACGACCTTCAAATTATGTAGTATTTATTAAAGATTTTTCTGGGATGGGGCGGGAAGAGATGAGATTATTTTTTTACCATTATTTCAATTTTTTTATTTTTTTATATATGCGCGTCTTAATTACAGATACACAATTTGTTTTATGTAATATTTGTTGTTTTTCGCCGTTGTTTATTTCTCTCAAGTTACGTTTCATTTGGACGCTTCATAAAGAGATACAACTAGGGCTTCCATGCTGTGGTTATGATAACGCTGATGAATGTTGGATATCAGCAAGTTTGGGGTAATACATCAACAACTTTTGCTTAATATATTGATGAATGTTAAGTAATATATGATGAACTTTGGTTTTTCTGTAATATATCAATACATTTTGGGTTTTCTGTAGCCTGTTCACCTTGTGCAGTCGCTCCTATATTGCTTTCGTTAATATAATTCGTGTTGTGTTGAGCGCATTTGCCGAGGCGTTAACAATGTTTTTGCGGTTATTCCCTCGTCATTCATTCCCTCTCTCCTCCTTTCTTATGCCGCTAATGTTCCCCGCCCTTTAATCCTCACTCCCCGCCCCTTAACAACGAATACTATTATAACCCTCTTTTGGGATGGGAGGGGAAGGGAAGGGGAGGGGCGTGCATTGCGTATGATTTGGTTAATGCATCTTGTACTTTGGTCTGGTCTTACGATTATATTAGCGCGATTATCATAGTTCATTATTAAGAGTTACTGAATTAATGAGAAGGAGTAGAAAGGGTAATGTGTTAAAATGGGAAGGAAGAGTAACAACGCAGATTTTTTTTTTATATAACACTTTAATTCCTATTTTTCCATCTTCTTGTCTTTATTCCTTACCCCTAAAGTATGTGATACTAAAACTTCTGTTCGGATGAAACTGAAAAAGAAAGCGATAGGGCGTGATGGGACGAGACTTGTTCTTGTATGTGGATCACGTTATTTTTTCTTTCTTTTCCCAACAGAGATATAAATAGATCTTGTGACCAGCGTTGGCAGATTGTCGTACTCAGCCTTTTATATTTACCAACTTTCCACCCAAAACCTGTCTCCTGGGCCCCAACAACTAGATTCATTTATATTTATCGTTAAAATAGTTAATTCCTGATGTTTTTGTGCAATAGTTAGGCGTTAAAAAACGGTAAATACTATGCTCTGAGTACGATGATCTGGCAACGGTGCTTGTGATTTAGTTTTCTTCAATTTAATCATATTTTAAATTCCACGCCGTAATAGATTATCCTATTCAAAGCCTCTACGCCGGGGTGGAGCAGGACAGGATCACTTGGAAAGGAGAGAAGAGTAGCAATACGTGGAATTCATACAACCTTCGTGACCTAATTTTCCTTTATTCCTTCCCTAACCTATATCTCCCGCTCTTGACAGTGTGATGTATTGAAGGGGCCCTCAGGAACGGAACAGAAGGTCAAGGGGAGGGATAGAATGGAACGGCTACGCTTTTCACATTTAAGACGCCTTTTCTGCTCTGTGTTTCTTGTATAATCTTTTCTTTCCTGTGATTTGCTATAAAGAAGACGAAGTTAAAGTTATATATCACGTTAACATTTACTCTGGAGATAAAATAATGGAGCAGTGAGTATATTTATTATGTCTTTGCCTTCTGTTGATTCATATGTTTTCCTGCCTACTCTCAAGCCACGTCTTTCTCCTTTCATTTTTACTTCTTTTCATTTTCATCTTTTTCCCTTTTTTGACGTCCAAGCCCCATTTTTCACATTTCGTATAAGCTTTTTTTCATATTTTTTTCTTTTTTACGTCCAAAGCCCATATTTCTCTTTTCATTTGTACTTTATTCATTTCATTTTTTTCTTTTTTTTTTTACCTATCTATTTCCAAACTTCATACTTATCTTTTACGTTCTTTATTCCTTCATCCTGCTTCCTCTCTATTTTAAAACCTCATACCTCTCTCCTACCTTCTTTATTCCTTCATCCTGCTTCCTACCTATTTTAAAACCTCATACTTCTCTCCTACTTCTCCTTTTCCTTCATCCTGCTTCCTATCTATTTTAAAACCTCATACCTCTCTCCTACCTTCTTTATTCCTTCATCCTCCTTCCTACCTATTTTAAAACCTTATACTATTCTCCTACTTCTCCTTTTCCTTCATCCTGCTTCCTATCTATTTTAAAACCTCATACCTCTCTCCTACCTTCTTTATTCCTTCATCCTCCTTCCTACCTATTTTAAAACCTCATACTAATCTCCTACTTCTCCTTTTCCTTCATCCTGCTTCCTTCCTCCGCACTCCCAGACCACATACTTCTCTGTTATTGCCTTTACTTTCCGCGTTTATTCTTTTTCCAGCTCCTCTCAGCGTTCCGTGCCTTGTGTTGCACGTCGCCTCGCCTCCCAATCTTAAGCTGACCAGAAGACTTTCCATTTGTTTCGTGTCTCTTGTTGCTGCTCCTCTCCTTCTTATCTTGAGTTCTCCTCGTCGTCTTCCTCCTCCTCTTTCTGCTCCTCCTCCTGCGTTTCCTCTCGTTTTCTTTACCTTTCTCTCTCTCTTTTTCTGTTTCTTCTCTACTTTTCATCGTTTGCTTCATGTCCTTGCCCTCTTTTCTTCATCCTCACCCTCTTGTCTTCTTCCTTCTCTTCATCTTTCTCCTGCTCTCTTTGGCCTTTTCTTCCTCCATCTCCTGCTTTGCTTTCTCCTGTCTTCATTCTCATTCCCTTTTCTTCATGGTTTCCCTCTCGTTCTTGTTCTCTCCTCCTCCGTTCCCTCTTCTTTTTCGTCCATGATTCTCTTCTCTTCGTTTTCGTTCTGCCTATCTTCCTCTTCCGTCTTCTATTTGTACTCCTCCTCCTCCTCTTCGTTCTCCCGTCCTTCTTTCTCCTCCTTTTCCATTTTCTTCGTTTTCGTTGTGCCTGTCTTCATCTTCCGCCTCATCTTCATGGTCTTTCTTCTCTTGATCCGCTTTTTCTTTCTCGTTCGCCTCTCCTCCTTTTCATTTCCTTCTCCTTCTCCTTTCTCCCTCCCCTCCTCCAACTCCTCTTTCTCCTCCTCCTCCTCTTTCTCCTCCTCCTCCTCTTTCTCCTCCTGCTCTTCTTTCTCCTCCTCCTCCTCTTTCTCCTCCTCTTCTTCCTCCTCCTCCATTCTTAGCCACCCACACGTATTCTCAAATTTTCATACCAATATAAATTTATTCATGCGCCAGAACTCCACTTTTTAATCTTCAGCGTCCTCCTCCTCCTCCTCCTCCTCCTCCTCCTCCTCCTCCTCCTCCTCCTCCTCCTCCTCCTCCTCCTCCTCCTCCTCCTCCTCCTCCTCCTCCTCCAGAACATTGCTTCCTCTCATGTTCCATTAGTTTCCTTCTCTCCCTCATTCTCACAAAACATTGACTTTTAATGTATTTAATTTTACGAAGAGCGGAGCGAACGGAGGCTAGACGGATTACAGGAGCTCGATACCACTACGATACCCCCCCCCCTTCTCTCTCTCTCTCTCTCTCTCTCTCTCTCTCTCTCTCTCTCTCTCTCTCTCTCTCTAATTTGGTTCTTGCCAATTTGCATTCGTTTTCTCTTCCAATACCTGTTTTTTACTGGACTAAGACAATACGCCAGAGAGAGAGAGAAAAATAAACATAAGAACAGAGAGAGAGAGAGAGAGGAGAGAGAGAGAGAGAGAGAGAGAGAGAGAGAGAGAGAGAGAGAGAGAGAGAGAGTATATATTGGCAACTCGAGGCTGCCAAGCACCTGTTTCCTCTAGTTTATTCCTTCCTTCCTTCCTTCCTTAATTCTTTGTGCCTTTCCTCCTTCCTGTTTCTCTTTTCCTTGCAGCATTTTCTACATTCTTTTAGTTATGGACCACTTGACTCCATTATTTTATGTTATTTAGTATTTCATTTTCTCTTCATTTTGCTTATCTTTTATTTTTTTGTTTCCTTACTTTCATTTCCTTTTTCTTTTCGTATTCTCCCTCGCATTGTTTTCTAAAAAGGTGGAGGAAAGGGAAATGAAGAATTGGAGTGCAAAAAGGTAGAGGAGGAAAAATGTATTTGTAACAACTAGGCAAAACCATTAGTCAAATTAGAATGATTCATAAACGTAATAAAAATTCACACACACACACACACACACACACACACACACACACACACACACACACACACACACACACACACACAAACACATCCACGCATACACGTTTACAGATAAATTTTACGAGTCTTGGGATAACTTTGATAAATATGAGTTTGGAAATTGGACAAAAGGAACATGATTCAAATTCAGGAAGCTACAACTAGTAAACACACACACACACACACACACACACACACACACACACACACACACACACGCACAGGAACACAATCATGCAGAAGCACTTAAAATGTAAAAGGCACATTGTGTATAAATGCAAATAGAAAGGGAGAGAGCGAGAGCCGAGGTGAGTGGCCCGGCTATTCATGTAGGGGAAAGTATACATCATTTAAACACGTGCTGCGCCAAAAGTCTGGGCAGCAAGACGGATATACATACAGGTAGAGAGGAAGGTAGCAGGTAATTGAAAAAGACATATAGGTTGACAGGTAGTTTGAATGTAATATTGATACAGAGATGAATAGATAGGTGATGATGGATAGAGATGGAAAGAACTAGTTGCAAGATGATAAATATAGTTGCAGATAGAGATAGGTAGGTGGTTAAAAGATAATAGGTGGAAATATAGATAGATAAGGAGGGCATGAGAAGGGGATAGGTAAGGATACAGAGATAGGAAAGTCTGTGATATGGAATAAAGATAGATGCAGATAGATAGTAAGGTAGATGAGAGTGAATAGACAGTGATAAAGATAGATAGAGTGGGCATTGGAAGCTGATATACAGAATTACAGATATACCTTGATAGATAATTTTGTCATCGAGAGAAAACTGACAAATACCTAGGTAATTCATTGAAGGTGATGACTAGTTCTGCTTTTATTACATTTTTCCCAGGTAATTTCTCTGCACCTCAAGATTCTCATTCACCTTAGCTATCATTTTTATGACTTTGCCGTAGCTAGTCGTTAGAGATAAGCAGGTAATTTGAAAACCGATCTATAAAATGAGAGTCAGATGGAATGATAGGCAGGTAAGTGTTTAATTAATTATGTAGAGTGTAATTAGAGACCAGGTAACACATGGCTTATAAAATATACACCATCAGATATGTGGAGAACCGTGTAATATTAACAGGTGCATCGCTAAACTGCATAGAAATCCTGTTTTTCTATGAAGCCCCAAAAAAAAAAAACATGGAAAGGTAGATTAAGTGATACCTGGATATGACGGAAATAAACGGGGATATGAATGTAAGAAAAAAATGTACTAATATATTGGTAGGTAAAAAAAATAGACAGAAAACGTAGGTAAATAGGAACAGCTTGTAAGGTAGTAAAGGAAGTAGACAGAAGACAAAGAGAGATGAATATAGGAAGAGCTTGATAAGTAATAAGGGAGGGAGACAGTAGACAGAAGTAGATAAATATAGGAACACCATGTCAGGTAAGAAAAATAAATAGACAGAAGATAGAACTAGATAAATATAGAAACAACATAACAGGTGGTAAGGGAGAAAGGTAGACAGAGGAGAAAAGTAGATAAATATTAGAACAGTTTCATAGGCAGTAAGAAAAGTAGGTACAAAGAAGTAAATAATATACAAACAGCTTAAAAAAATAGTAAAATAAATACACATAGGACAGAACGAGCGCTTGATTGAGAGCATGGTTGACAGACGCCACAGCCAAATATACAGGTAGATGGCTTTGAAGGACGTTAAATAAATGGTACAGACAGACAGACAGACAGATAGACAGATAGACAGACAGGCAGAGCACACCGCAGCCACCCCACCCAGTCCATTCCTCATTCCACTGCCCCCAAATCTGAGAGAGAGAGAGAGAGAGAGAGAGAGAGAGAGAGAGAGAGAGAGAGAGAGAGTTTTGGGGAGGGGGCTGGAAAGTTCGGCCATTTCTCTTCCTTTTTGCGCCAAACTCGTGTTATCGGACCCAAGAGGGTTTCGGCGCCATGCAAGCTCCGGGGCGCTGTTTTAAATCAAGGCCGAGCTCGTAAATAATAGTAATGATAATAATAGTAGTAATAATAATAATAATAATAATAATAATAATAATAATAATAATAATAATAATAATAATAATAATAATAATAATCGTAATAATTATAATAAAAACAAGAAGAAATACAAGAAAACAGAAGAAGAGGACGAGGAGGAAGAAGGAGAAGAAGAGAAAAAGAAAAAGAAAAAGAAAAAAATTAGAAAAGAAAGAAGATTGAAAAGAAAATAAGAAGAAAAACAGAAAAAGTAAAAGAAAAAGATTGAAAAAAAACGTAAAGAAAGAATGAAAAAAAGGAAACGAAGAAAACAGAAAAAAAGATGTGTGTGTGTGTTTGTGCGTGTGTGTATGTGTGTGTCATCATAGAATCACTATAAATCTGATGCGCAAGCAATTTTCTTTAATAGTATTTGATTAAACTTACTGAACAAAGTCGGGAAAGTCTACGATGAGAAGGAGGAGGAGGAAGAGAGGAGGAGGAGGAGGAGGAGGAGGAGGAGGAGGAGGAGGAGGAGACAGATTGGGAAGCTTAAAGTCTGGTACAACTAAGGCGAAGGAAGCTTTTAAATAATCCAGGACAATTTTTTGCAGAGAGAGAGAGAGAGAGAGAGAGAGAGAGAGAGAGAGAGAGAGAGAGTATATTTATAAAGAGATGGAAACGGAAAGGGGGAGGAGGAAGAAGAGGAGAAAGAAAGAGGAGAAAAAGGACGATATAAAAAGAGAAAGACAATGAGGAGGAGGAGGAAGAGGAGGAGGAGGAGGAGGAGGAGGAGGAGGAGGGTGAGCAAAAGGACCAGCATTAATAATAAGAAGAAGAAAACGAAAAAGAAGAAGAAGGAAAAGAAAAAGAGGAAGAAAACGATGAATGAATTTAGGAGAAAGAAGAAAAAAAAATATAAGCTATCTCATAATTTATTACATTATTAGTATATCGAATTCCTGTTATTAGTGTGTCAGGGTGCAGTGGAGAGGGTGTTTGCAATGCTCTAATATAGGAGGTTGGCAATAAGGAAGGCTGGGTTGCGAGGTGACACTGTGAGAAAGAGATACGTTTTTTTGTGTGTGTTTCGTTGTAAGTCGCCAAATTCATAGAAGACAGAATAATGTTGACTAAATGGTTACTGCTTCTGTTTTTTTCTTTTCCTTCTACTCCTTTTTCTTTCCTCTCCTCCTTTCTTCGTATTTTATTTTCGTTTTTGTTTTTTTGTCATATTTTCTTCAATCTCCTCCTCCTCCTCCTCCTCCTCCTCCCTCGGTTGACCAATAGTTATCAATTTTATTATACATTTGATATTCACACCAACGCCTGGTTTCGACACACACACACACACACACACACACACACACACACACACACACACACACACACACACAAGTGGAGAAATTGTTAAGAGGAAAATAATGGAAGTAAGCTGCTTATATTAATTGAAAAGAATATTAAGTCTTGAACTCCTGGAGACACCCACGCCGAGTTTTGAAGATTTAAATAAATAAATAATTCACTAAGAGTGTTGACAAAACCATTAAAGCTGACGTTGCGTGATGGGGTGAATAGATTTAGGTAAATAATGGAAATAATAATAAGTAATAAAATGACGATAATTATATGGACGGTATATTTGAAGTATCTATTATTTTTTTCGGTTTTAATGTTTTGTCTCTGTTTAGTTTCTGCTATTTACATTGTCTTCATCCTTGTTATTTGTTCGTTATTCGTCTTTTACAATATCTTTGCTCATTTTTCTTATCTCCAATTCTTGTGAACTCTTCTTTCTCCTCAAGTTCCTGCCTCATACTTTATTTTCCTTTGCTTCCACATTCTTTTTCTTTCATCTTATTTTATCTCATCTTCCTTCCTTCACATTTTTTTTACCAATCTCCGTCGTCCTTCCTTTAACATCCACTCCTTCATCCTTATATTCATTCCGCTGCCTTTCTTTCTCCTCTTTCATTCCTTTCTTTCCCACTCCTCTTTATGCACCCTCTTCCTATTCCCTTCATTGACCAGCATCACTTTGCCTTCCTATCTCCATTCATTACATCTTACACCTCCTCTTTCTTCTACTCTTTCTATTTCATATCATCCACTCCCATCAATATATCTACCTTATTTATACCCATATCCTTTCTTTCCCTCAAATTTCTTGTCTCCCTATCCTTTACTCTCCCATTTTTCTTCCTTTCTTCTTCCCTCTGCAACCTCCAGCTCTTACCTCCCTTCTTTTCTACTCCATAATACATTTTCTACTTTTCCTTTGCATTACTTTCCCTCCCTGTCTTTACCCTGCTACCCTTCCACTGCTCTTCCTTACTTGTTCCACCTCCTACTTCGACTCTACTCCTCCTATCCCAATACCTTGCACATCCCTAACATCACATCTCCCTTTTATCCACTTCCTATCTTCCCCAGTCTCTATCCATTGCCTCCCTCTACTTACCATCCACTCCATCCTTCCCATCCTCCTCCTCCCCTTAACACATCTCCCTCTTATCCACTTCCTACCTTCCCCAGTCTCTCAAGCCCTTACCTTCCTCTACCTACCTGCCGACCCAACCCTTCCCGCACCTCCCTCCGCCCACCTGAGCCCTCATGAGTCAGCCCAGACAGATGAGACGCGCAGGTAACAGAAAGTGCCTGGAGGGAAGAGCTCGGAGTCTGCGGGAGCCTCGCTGTGAGATGTATGCAAGTTTTATGAACTGAAATAATGAATAAGGTATGAGAAAAGAGAGAGAGAGAGAGAGAGAGAGAGAGAGAGAGAGAGAGAGAGAGAGAGAGAGAGAGAGAGAGAGAGAGAGAGAGAGAGAGAGAGAGAGAGAGAGAGAGAGAGAGAGAGAGAGAGAGAGAGAGATAGAGAGAGAGAGAGAGAGAGAGAGAGAGAGAGAGAGAGAGAGAGAGAGAGAGAGAGAGAGAGAGAGAGAGAGAGAGAGAGAGAGAGAGAGAGAGAGAGAGAGAGAGAGAGAGAGAGAGAGAGAGAGAGAGAGAGAGAGAGAGAGAGAGAGAGAGAGAGAGAGTATCGCTATTGGCCACTGGGTAATTTAATAATGGTAGGATAGGGAAGAGGAAGAGAGAGAGAGAGAGAGAGAGAGAGAGAGAGAGAGAGAGAGAGAGAGAGAGAGAGAGAGAGAGAGAGAGAGAGATAGAGAGAGAGAGAGAGAGAGAGAGAGAGAGAGAGAGAGAGAGAGAGAGAGAGAGAGAGAGAGAGAGAGTATTCCTATTGACTGATAACGAAGGAAAATAAGGTGGAACAGATAAAATGAAATTTAAATAGAAAAAAAGTGAGTGCCAGTAATAAAAGAGAAGACAGACAGACAGACAAAGAGACAGATAGATAGATAGAGAGGCACAGAAAGAGACAGAATCACCCTTAGGAAACTATATATAATCTTTTTTTCTTTCTCTCCAAACACAATATTAACACAACACAAAACAACAAAATAAAAGTACCACCACCCAACGGACGATTTCTGGTCCCAATAAGGCGTTGTTGACATTGTTATCTTTGTAGGTTGTCATATTTTTTTCCCGCCCCAATTTCGCCCTTCCTCCCACCCCCTCTCCATCCCCCCTTCCGCTTCTTCCTCTGACCGATTTAACCTCTGATGGTGGTGGTGGTGGTGGTGGTGGTGCTGCCCTCTGGATGTCGCCGTGTGAGTCTTTCTGTAACTCAATTTTCTGTCGGGAAGGGAAAGGGTATAATTTTTTTCTCCTTCGTCTGCGTGTGTTTGTGTGGGTGTGAGTGGCTGTGTAGGTGAGAGGGAAGATGGGGAAAGAGGGACGCTGGAAGAGATGGAGAGAGAGCGCGAGGAAGAGACCTGTGATTTTGTATTTCTAGCTTTTATATTGTATTGTTTTCAGTTGTGTAAATTGTTTTATTTTTATATTAATATGTGGACTACTACTGGCGCCACACAGGACACGTTCGATTTTCAAGGTCAAACGTCAAAGGTCAAGGTCGCCGAGGTCAAAAATAAAACTGGCACAAGTTTTGAGAAGTGAAACAGGGCAGGACCTCACCCAAGACTTAATTTCATATTTTCACATTTTGAGTACTCCGACCAGAGGGTGTTGGCAGCGGGCGGTTATCAATCGTTAGAGTGTCCAATGTCTAGTTTTTTTTGCGTTCATCGTTTGTATATATATATATATATATATATATATATATATACACACACACACACACACACACACACACACATATATATATATATATATATATATAGAGAGAGAGAGAGAGAGAGAGAGAGAGAGAGAGAGAGAGAGAGAGAGAGAGAGAGAGAGAGAGAGAGAGAGAGAGAGAGAGAGAGAGAGGTGACTGTTCGTTTTGGCGATGGTTGAGAGAACACTGTGAAGGTAATTTTGACTTGGGTAATGTTGATTATAATTTACGACTTCCTGGTGGTGATAATGGTAACAGCAGACCTTGTAGCATGGTGATAATGACGGTGTTCGTGCTAGTGTATATATATCCACGTGGCAATATCTCTTCTGAAATCATATCATCATAATATTTTTGACGTAATACAGTTAATGAAAATCGTGTGTGGGGGCGAGGGGGGGGAGGGGGGAGGAAATGAAGTGTGTATTATCAGAAAAATCCATTAACGAGATGAATGTGTGGAAGCTTAATAGTACTGATAGAAGTGTCTTAGGTGACTATCGCTTCATGATAATACGAATAATGATAGAGTGGTGGTGGTATTAGTAGTAGTAGTAGTGGTAGTAATAGTAGTAGTGATGGTGATAATATTAATAACCATAAAAAAATACCGTTGTTTTGTGAATATAAAAATGGTAGGGGATTAAAACACACACACACACACACACACACACACACACACACACACACACACACACACACACACACACACACACACACACACACACACACACACACACACACACACACACACACAACCCACTCCCACTACCCCCTCCTCCCCCCCCAACACAACCCCCTTCCCTCCATACACTTCACCCTGCCCCCCTACCCCCCTTCCCCCTCCACAAAAAGCTAAACAAACACTAACATAATTGACTTTTCCCACGCCACCCGCGACGAAATAAAAAAAATAGTCACCCACTTAGTACTAATGAAAACGGGAAGAAAATGGAAAGAAAATGGAGTGTAACTTGGAGCCGACCTGTTTTGGGTTTTCTCCTCGGGCAAAATAGAGGCAGCTGGCGCTTTTTTGTTCTTCTTTTTTTGCTTTTTTTGCCCGATGCGCTTGAAGGGAGGTGGAAGAAAGGGGAGGAGAAGGAGAAAAAGGAACAGTAGGAGAAGGAGGATGAGGAGGATGAGGAGGAGGCGAACGAGGAGGAGGTATTGACAGCTGGCTACTCACGATAGGAGGAGAAGGAGGAGGAGGAAGAAAATGTTGATGGCAGTGGAGGAGGAGGAGGAAGAGGAGGAGGAGGAGGAGTGTGGCAAAAACAAGGAAAATATGATAAAGGAAAGTAAAAGAGGAGTAAATATCAAGAAATGTATTATTATTGCGGTAGCCTAGATAGAGATTGTCAATATTTAATGGAGAATGTCGGCATATAAAATCTAGAAGACGATAGAGGTGAAGAAAAAAGAAAAGAGAAGAAATTAAATAAAAGCAGAGAATCCTCAGAACGAAGACAAAAATGAATAATATGCATGACATGAACCTTTAAGTATGTTCACCCCCCCCCCCCACCCACCCACACACACGTCTGTATATGTATTAATGTATATATGCTTTTTCTTCCTCGGTCACTCGTCCGTAAATACGTTTTGCAATTTAAATGAAGCGCCAAACTAAGTCAAGAGGATTACAATGAGTTTTTACGAGTGTTTCTTTGATTTGAGCGTCGAGAGAGAGAGAGAGAGAGAGAGAGAGAGAGAGAGAGAGAGAGAGAGAGAGAGAGAGAGAGAGAGAGTCCATGGCAATTTCCTTTCCTGCTCTTTCTTGCCCTCGTATATAGTTTAATTGCCTCATCTCTCCTCCTAACACACACACACACACACACACACACACACACACACACACACACACACACACACACACACACACACACACACACACACACACACACACAGCAGCTCTTTCACGGATGAATGGGAGATACAATGAGACCTAATGTTGGCTGTTGCTCCTCCTCCTCCTCCTCCTCTTCTTCCTCCTCCTCCTCCTCCTCCTCCTCCTCCTCCTCTTCCGACCACTGCACGTTTGATCTCAGACTCTCTTTCCTCCCTCCTTACATTTCTGAGCCCTTCCCTTTCCCTTCCTTTCCCCTCCCCTTTCTTTGCGTAGTGGTGTATGTCTTTCTTGGGGGTTGCCTGCGGGTTCCCTTCGATGGCCTGGTCACTGTTGGGCTAATATTAGTATACTGGAATAAGAGATGGGGATAGTGGTAGTAGTAGTAGTAGTATTAGTAGTAGTGGCACCAGGTTTAGTAGAAGTAGTAGTAGACAGTTTGCATTACCATACTACTAGGAAAAAAATCAGGTGAAAAATATATGTAGGTGTTATTAATTCAAGGAGCTTTATTAATAGAAATACTAATAACATCTGTAACACTTATATATTTTTTACCTGATTGCAAGAGTATTTATTTTTTTCCTAGTCACACATTCATCATTAAATTTTATCTCTAATTCTAACTTTCTATACAACTACTTAGAACATGACGTATGTCCGTGTGTGTGTGTGTGTGTGTGTGTGTGTGTGTGTGTGTGTGTGTGTGTGTGTGTGTGTGTGTGTGAGTGTGATGACTGACTGCCTCTGATCGATGGCTCACCCTCGGGGCCTTGTGTTCATTTTCTCTCCACCACGCCGCAACTTCTTTACCTCCATGTCTCTCCCTCTCTCCCTGTCTCCCTCCTCCTCCTCCTCATCTCTCTCCCTCTCTCATCCTCTCACTGGATCTCTCTCTCTCTCGCTCCACCCGTCCCTGCATTTCTCTCCCTTCCCTACCCACCTCTCATTCTCTCTTATTTCCTTCGTCCCGCCTTTACTGATACGGAGAGAGAGAGAGAGAGAGAGAGAGAGAGAGAGAGAGAGAGAGAGAGAGAGAGAGAGAGAGAGAGAGAGAGATGCTGCAAGGATGTGTCTGGTTGCATGACGATACGCAGAGTATAAATAGAGTCTGAGGGAAGAGGGAAGGAAGGAAGGAAGGAAGAGAAAAGGGAAGGATGCAATAAGCGTGTGTCTGGTGGTGTGATGAAATAAAGATGACTCATTTTGCGAAGAGGACGAGGAATAGGAAGAGGAAGAGGAGAAATGGGGAAGAGAGGGAAGGTGATATAAGAGAGAGAGAGAGAGAGAGAGAGAGAGAGAGAGAGAGAGAGAGAGAGAGAGAGAGAGAGAGAGAGAGAGAGAGAGAGAGAGAGAGAGAGAGAGAGAGAGAGAGAGATCATGTGTGTGTATGTTATGGAGAAATACCATCGCCGCCGCTCCCCAAGCCTTTTAAAATAATGACGACAAATGCCTCGAGACTATCCTACACGGAATTGTCGATAATTAATTTTCCTCGCGCGAAGATCCATTATGTAGCGTCCGTGTGTGTGTGTGTGTGTGTGTGTGTGTGTGTGTGTGTGTGTGTGTGTGTGTGTGTGTGTTGGTGTCCCTAAAGGTTACGTCGTGCCTTCCCCCTCCCCGTCTTCCTCGTCCTCCTCCTCCACCTCCTTCCTGTTGACAATCTACATCTTTTAACGCTACTGATGGGGTGCAAACAGAGGTATACTACAAGTTCGCCAGGAAACATAGAGGGCTGCTTGGTGGAGGCCGGTTGATGCCTGATTGGAATTTGCTCTGAAGTGAATTAATGTCAGCGGATAATGAAGTGTACGCTGTAGAGGCGAGTAAATCAAAGGTTGTGTGCGTGGACCAGGTAGATGAAGTTGTCTATGTTGGTGATGGTAAATGAGGTTATGTGAATTGACAGCGGCGAATGAAATGTTATGTAGTGACAGTGGTAAATAGTCAGGTGTGTTGGTTGGCAGGGGTAAACTAAGTCATGTGTGTGGGCAGTAGTGAATGACGATATGTATAGTGTATTAGCAGTATTAGCACACACACACACACACACACACACACACACACACACACACACACACACACACACACACGCACAAAAGTAATCGTGTAGCCGTGCAAGCGACACAACGAGGGAGTCAACGCAAAACGCTCGCGCCTTCAACGACGAGACGATAAATTTACGCGAGTTGTCCCTGGCCTCGATCCCTCACTGTCTGAAGCAGGTGTGGGAGGAAGTCGGGGTGTCGGGGGGGAGGGGGGAGTTTGAGGAAGGCATTGGTAACGAAGGCGAGGGGGGAGCGGAAGGAAGAAGTGGGCGTCTTTGTCGGTGTGCAGAAGGGGAAGTGAGGGGGGAGGTTGTGTTTAGATGAGTGGGGGGGTGTAGAGGGAGGGAAGAAGGAGAAGTAAGGGAGGTGTTAGTAACAGAGGAGAGGGGGGGTCATTGTTTGTATATAGAAGGGGAGGAGAAGAGGGGAGACGAAAAGGGGGTGAGAATGGGGATAAAGAAGAGGAAGGGGGCTGTTTGGTCGTGAACATGTGTGGTTGCCGGGCAGAGGAATGGGAGACTTTTCCTGTCGTGTCTGGCGAAGGGCTGACGGTGGTGAATGCTCATATGTACCTGTGGGGTGTGATTTGGGTGAAGGAAGTGTAGTGGGCTGTGCTTAAGGCTGAGTGGGAGTGTAGGGGACTTATGGATGACTTTGGGGTACATGGGTGATGGGACGGCTGCTAATACCTATGTGTGGGGGGGGAGGCTGGGATGAGTAATGGGCAAGTGTTCTGTGGTGGTGGGAAAGGGGCTGGTGGCTGTGGTGGAGGAATGCGGTTGTGGATAAGGAAGGGATGGGGGGGTTCTCTTGAATGTTGGTCTCTAGTCTGGTTTCTTTGACTCTAGGAAGGTCATGTCATCTCCGTGTGTGTTGGGGGGGGAGGGGAGGAAGGGTTAAGCTTAAGGATGCAGTCATGTTTTCTGTAAGTTGTTTTAATTCGTCTTCTATATTTATCATTCATTGTGTCTTTTATCTTCATTTGCGTACTTGTTTTTTTGTTTTTTGTTTTTTTTACAGCAAATGAGTCAGCTCAAGGGCATAAAAAAAAGGAAACAAATATGAAAAAAAAGCCCGCTACTCACTGGATTTTGGTTTTTATTCATTCATTCAGTCACGCATTCCTTAATCTCTCTCATGTATTTCTTTATCCTCCCTTCGTTCCTATGCCTTAATTCTTTCATTCTTTTGTTCATTTATTTATTCACTCCTTCAATCTATATTCATCATTCTCTCTCTCTCTCTCTCTCTCTCTCTTGGTTTTCACATTATTTCCTCCATTTGTTCTTGTCTCCAATACTTGAACTACTTCCTTATACCTTCTTTTTATCCTCCTTCTCCTCCTCCTCCTCTGAGACTTTCCCTTTAATGGCCCAGATCACAGGTTGTTAAGCGGGTCATTTCGGTACCCCTAGAGGAGGAGGAGGAGGAGGAGGAGGAGGAGGAGGAGGAGGAGGAGGAGGAGGAGGAAGGATATTGGCTCATTCCTCCTACTATCCCACCACGTCCCTTCTCTGCTCCCTTCAACGAATATAATTTTTCTATTGATTGTGGTTTTATGTCAACCATTTTTCTTGGATATATATTTGCCCTAAGGAGTTTCAGCTTTGATGTGTTTTTTTCTGGTTGACTTTTTCGTTTTCTTTCTCGTATGGGGATGAATGTAAGGGGGACCTCTAATTGTGTGTGTGTGTGTGTGCGTGCAGTGACGGGTCGTTGCTCGCTTACCAACCCGCATCGCGAAGGCTAATTAACACACACTCACACACACACACACACACACACACACACACACACACACACACACACACACACACACACACACACACACACACACACACACACACACACACACACACACACACACACACACACACACACACACACACATTCAACAGTACCCTCCCGGAGCTGTAAGTGCTGTTTGGTGTAATGAAATGGGACAGAAAACAAAGGGAGGGAGCGAAGGTGAGGCCCTGAAGACTGGCCGTGGTGAGGAGATACCAAATAAAAGGGTTAGGGCTGCGAAAAGGTAGAATAGAACTGAGAGTGGGAAGCGGCCGGGAGGGAAAGAATGGTATGGAAGGGAGGAAATACAACGAACTCTGATAAAAGGGAGGAATAACCCAAAGCAACGGAGGTGAAAATATGACCAAAATATAATGGATGGGAAAGAATTAATTGAGAAAACGGATTTTAGAATTGTACAAAGAGAGTAAAATTAATGACGAGTAGCAAGGAGTTAGGAGGGCTTTAAAATCATTAGATCGAGAAATTAGGAACATGTAAGAATATAAACAATAGATGGGTTACTTAAGACCATAGCGATACCAGCAAATAGGACATGCTTTAAAGTAACCTAAGTAGGGGATGACAAAAGCAAGTATACAAGCATAAGCAGAGGAAGGACATAAAAAGTATAGAAAGAAAAGTTAGCAAAAAGAAAGTAAGATCGTAGTTAAATAAGTAGGAATGTAGAAGGAGGAGTAAGTGGATGTTAGATGGAGGAATGAGAAGACAAACATATGAAAAACGTAGCAAAAAAATAAACAACATTGCGAGCAGTAAGAACATAAGTGAAAGTATTGGAGTAAGTAAATTAGTCAGCTTGAAAACAATAAGGAGAGAAAGCAAATGTTAGATATAAAAAGCGAAGACAATTGAATTATAAAAAAAAATCAGGTAGCAATAAAGAAAATAACATAGATAATAGTGAAAAAATAGGATAAGTTAATAAATGGGTGTGAAAACTCAGCTCGCATATTCACGTAGCGTAGAAGGGAAAAAAAGGAAAGAAGAAAAAAGGAGCGGGGAACGGAGAAGGGTAAGGAAAGAGGGAAGGGGAATTGATGATGGTTGATGCACTGTGGGAGGAGGGGGAGGGGGGGGAGGGAGGCTGGGAAGATGAGGAGGCGGGGGAGGAAAATAGGAGAGGAGGGTTGGGAAGGGGGCAGAGGATAGGAGGGGAGGAGGTGGCGCGGCTTGTTACGAAACCCCTCGGCGTCTTCTTCTTAATTATTGACGAGGGCGAAGGAGAAGTGTAGCGAAGAGAAAGAGGGAAGGAGAAAGGTGTGGTGGAGGAGACGTTAGGATAGGAAGGGAATGAAAAGGAGGGGAAGGAGGAGGAGGAAAAAGATGATGATGAAGGAGAAAGAGAGGAAGAAAAAGAGTGAAGGAGACGTAAGGATGGGAAGGTGATGCTTCTGTCCCGTCCCTTTCCTCCCCTACTCTTCCATTTCTTCTTCCATTTTACTCCTTTCCCTTCCCTATAATTCTTTTTTTTTTTTTTGCCTCATCGTCCTCCTTGCCAACCCTGTCTACCATTTCTGCTTCTCTCCTCTCCTTCTCTTATTTCCCTTTACTCCATTTCCTTCCTCTCTTCTTCATGTCCCGTTCTTCTATTTATATCTTCTCTTTGGTTGCCTCCCTGTCATCGCACCCTCTCACCGGTGTTCTTTCCCTACTCTTCACTCTCCCTTCCCATCCCTCCTTCTACCTCTTCTCACTCTCTTTGTCTCCATCCTCCACCCCTTACCCTCCCTCCCCTCTACCTGTCTACCGCAGTGTCTCCCATCACTTCCCCTCCTTCTTGCCTCCTGCTCCGTCTACCACCCACCCCAAGCCTGTATTCTTTCCCTACCCTTCCCTTCCCTCCCCCTCTTCATTACCCTTTTGTTGCCCTCTCCGTCTCCCTCCCTGACCGTCCCTCCCTTTACCTGTCTCCCCCGGTGCGTCCCTTTAGCCCAGGTGTATAATGTGGTCCTCTGTCCCTCGTGGGTCTTCGCTAATTGCTGTCGTGGATGGACCCTGATGAAAGGCTCCCTATTATGGGCGCCGCTCTCGGCATTTCATTGAAAGCATTGAAATGAATATATTGGGTGCACGATGACACACACACACACACACACACACACACACACACACACACACACACATACATACATACATACATACATTTTCGAGCATTCATATATAGACATACATACATTCACATTCATACATATAAGCACACATACGTTTCTCTCTCTCTCTCTCGCTCTATTGATGCTCGGCAGTGATTTAATCCGGCTCGTAATCCTTCATTCATTCATCCCATTTTTATCATGTTCCATTATTCTATGTATTTTTAACCGTCTTTGTTTAGCTCGCTTCCTCGTTTATCCCAGGAAATGCTGTATCGTTAACCTTTCCTTCTCTCTCTCTCTCCCTCTCTTTGTGTGTGTGTGTGTGTGTGTGTGTGTGTGTGTGTGTGTTAGAGGTGACAGGTCAGGAACTACGAAGAGGATAAATGATGTAAATAAAAAAAAAAGGTTAATATTGTTATTCAGTGTCATTATCTTCCCTCCTCCTCCTCCTCCTCCTCCTCCTCCTCCTCCTCTGCCACCGTATTCCCTACGTGTCGTAAAAGGCGACTAAAAGGGACTTCTTCCTTTCTCTTCGGACTGTTACCTTTTTTTTTTCCTTTCTCTGGGTAGTCTATCCAAGAGTTGTCACCCTCCCTTACACTTTGAGGACATTTCCCCTCCTTTCCTTCCTTTCTACAGGTATTCTACCCAGCCTCTAGTCTCAGTCCTCCTCCGATGTTTCAGACACACACACACACACACACACACACACACACACACACACACACACACTCACACACACGCACACACACACACACACACACACACCAGACTTTACATCCCAATTCCCCGTCGTGTGTGTTCCTATAACGGAGGAAGACCCGAGAGGATTATTTTCCATGCCCGGTCTGTGTTCCGGAGGCCATTCTGTTCTCAATCCCAGAGTGGTTTTCTGTGACAAAACCGTAACTCTTCTTAATTTCATAAACTTTCATTCAGTAAACATGAACTTCTTCTTTGTTTGGACGGTCTTCGTAGTGCTGGTGGCCGGGACTCAGGTGGAGAGCTCCGGGGTACCGGGGCTGAAGGTGTTCCCGGAGGTTGACTCCTCGTGTGCAGCAGCGGTGAGAGCCGCTATCGAAGAATACCGTGTTCTTTACGAGGGACAACTTAAAGAACCACCGAAGATGACTGATCCAATGATGACCAGCTCAGGAATAGCCTTTAACGACACCATTAAGACGATAGAAAGGAAAGTCTTTAATAATACCGATGAAACGGGGCAAGAAACCGGAAAAAAAGACAGTTGTTGAGAAGACGACAGAAATTGACGTAAAACCCAACGGAACTGTATCAAAGACTTCGGAAACCACGATTGATGTAGATGAGGACGGTAAACAACGGGGTGAAAAATCTGTGACCGAGAGTGAAACAGTGAAAACCGAATCAAAACGAACAGAGCAAAGAAAAGAGATTGTGCCCAGCAATATAACGAATGAAGTTGTTGTGAAAGAGAAGGAAGAACTTCTACCTTCACAGGATAGTACGAAAGTGACATCTGTGGAGGAGAGGAATGTTACAGAGAAGTATGATGGACTTCATGAGGCAGAACGAACAGAGCAAAGAAAGGAGATTCTGCCCAGCAATATAACGAATGATGTTGTTGTGAAAGAGAAAGAAGAACTTCTACCTTCACAGGAAAGCACGAAAGTGACATCTGTGGAGGAGAGGAATGTTACAGAGAAGGATTATGGACTTCATGAGGCAGAACGAACAGAGCAAAGAAATGAGATTCTGCCCAGCAATATAAGGAATGAAATTGTTGTGAAAGAGAAAGAAGAACTTCTACCTTCACAGGAAAGCACGAAAGTGACATCTGTGGAGAAGAAGAATATTACAGAGAAGAGTGATGGAAAAGATGTCGAGAAAGAAACTGTAATTCAAAAAGAAGTCGAAAAGAATGTGTGTAATAGCGACATCAAAGAGGCTCGTAACGAAAAACATCTTAATGAAACAATTGAAGACTTGAAACACCAAGTTGATGACGTGAAAAACAAGATGAAGGAAGAAAAAGCAAAGGCTGAAGAAACAAATACTACGCCTATCACTCAGGACGGTAAAGTCGTTGAAAAGACAGTCCCTGCTGTGACGCCGGCGAAGGTTGTTAGAAAGGATGTGCCCTCGGTGGGAGAAGGAAAAGACTCCGTTGTGACTCGAGCTGTTAAACCCGTTACCCTTTCGGTGGTAGCAGAAAAGGTCCCCGTTGTGACAAATCAGACCGTTGCTGAAAAGATTCCCTCTACGCTGACGGAAGAAAAACTCCCCGTTGTGACAAAGGAGAAGGTTGTTGAGCAGGCTGCCCCCTCGGTGGCACAGGAGATCGTAAGTGTCTCTAAGGAGCAAGCAGAACTTCCTCTCGCGGCAGAGGAGAAGAAGGTTATTGAAAAGATTATCCCCTCGGTGACAGAAGGAAAAGTTCCGGTATTCCTTCAACAGGAGGTTGTTGAAAAAGTTGCCCCTTCGACGACAGAAGAAAAAGTTCCTGTTGTGACACAAGAAAGGGTTATTGAGCAGAATGTCCCACAAGAAAGGGTTATTGAACAGTCTGTCCCACAAGAAAGGGTTACTGAAAGGGCTGTCCCACAAGAAAGGACTATTGAACAGGCCGCCCCTACGGCGACAGAAGAAACAGTTCCTGTTGTGACATTAGAAAGGGTTATTGAACAGAATGTCCCACAAGAAAGGGTTATTGAACAGAATGCCCTACAAGAAAGGGTTATTGAACAGAATGCCCCACAAGAAAGGGTTATTGAACAGCAGGCCCCACAAGAAAGGGTTAATGAACAGAATGCCCCACAAGAAAGGGTTATTGAACAGAACGCCCCACAAGAAAGGGTTATTGAGCAGAATGCCCCACAAGAAAGGGTTATTGAACAGAATGCCCCTCAAGAAAGGGTTATTGAACAGAATGCCCCACAAGAAAGGGTTATTGAACAGCAGGCCCCACAAGAAAGGGTTAATGAACAGAATGCCCCACAAGAAAGGGTTATTGAACAGAACGCCCCACAAGAAAGGGTTATTGAGCAGAATGCCCCACAAGAAAGGGTTATTGAACAGAATGCCCCTCAAGAAAGGGTTATTGAACAGAATGCCCCACAAGAAAGGGTTATTGAACAGAATGCCCCACAAGAAAGGGTTATTGAACAGAATGCCCCTCAAGAAAGGGTTATTGAACAGAATGCCCCACAAGAAAGGGTTATTGAGCAGAATGCCCCACAAGAAAGGGTTATTGAACAGAATGCCCCTCAAGAAAGGGTTATTGAACAGAATGCCCCACAAGAAAGGGTTATTGAACAGCAGGCCCCACAAGAAAGGGTTATTGAAAGGGTTGCCCCACAAGAAAGGGATTTTGAACAGAATGCCCCACAAGAAAAGGTTACTGAACAGAATGTTCCACAAGGAAGGGTTATTGAAAGGGTTGCCCCACAAGAAAGGGCTATTGAACAGGCTGCCCCTACGGCGACAGAAGGAAAAGTTCCTGTTGTGATAAAAAAAAAGGTTACTGAACAGGCTGCCCCTTCGGTTACAGAAGAGATTGTCACTGTTTCTAAAGAGAAAGAAGAAGCCCCTGTTGTAACAGAGGAAAAGGTTCCCGCTGTGAGAAATGAGACAGTTATTGAAAAGATTACTCCTTCCGTAACAGAAGAAAGAGTTGTCAATCAACGGAAGGTTGTTTCTTACGAAGATGCTACAGAAAATCAGGAAAATCAAGTTACTGGAGATGAAGAAACGGACAAAACTGAATTGAAGTTTATCATCACCATACAAGAGAGAATAGTCCGTGAACAGACAGTCTCGATCATACCCGTGATGGACAAGGACGCCAACACAAGAAGGAATGGAAAAGTGGCGAAGAAACAACTGAAAAGAATAATGAAGAAGGTGGCCCGCGCCGTACGGGAAGAATTAAGCAAGGAACACAAGACAGCGGGGGAGGGACAGTAGCAGGAGAAGCTGTAACCAGTGTGAGGGAACAGGCTGCCACTCTCCACCAAACCGACAGCCACCACCACCAAAATGTCCCCTCAACACCCAGCTGCTTGCGATGGGATCCCTAAGAAAGTGTTCCATATTTTCTTGTCTTTTCTTATCTATCTATCTTACTATGGTGTACATTGTAGTATAAACACTTACACTTTGCGTTCCTATGGAAACCCGGTGTAAGCTCTTTCCAACAGACTGAAGCAACTCTTTTTGAGATAGGAGGAGAAGGAGGAGGAGGAGGAGGGGAGGGGGCGGAAGAGAACGATTTAAAATAAGAAAGAAATGAGAAAATAATAATATAAATAAGAGTAAGACTAAATAAAGGAGGAGGAGGAGGAGGAGGAGAAGCACGAAGAGGAGGAAAGGAAAGAGAACGATGAAAGAGATGAATGTGGGTGGAAGAGAGAGAGAGAGAGAGAGAGAGAGAGAGAGAGAGAGAGAGAGAGAGAGAGAGAGAGAGAGAGAGAGAGAGAGAGAGAGAGAGAGAGAGAGAGAGAGAGAGAGAGAGAGAGAGAGAGAGAGAGAGAGAGAGAGAGAAGGAATTATCAAGTAACTAAGACAGAGAGAGCAATATAGATGGAAGAGAGAGAGAGAGAGAGAGAGAGAGAGAGAGAGAGAGAGAGAGAGAGAGAGAGAGAGAGAGAGAGAGAGAGAGAGAGAGAGAGAGAGAGAGAGAGAGAGAGAGAGAGAGAGAGAGAGGACGAGACATTAGCTTTTTTCTTTCTATGCTTATCTCATCAAACCTAACGATTCCTCCTCCTCCTCCTCCTCCTTCTTTTCTTTTCTTCTTTTCTCGTTTTCTAGTCTTGTTTTCTTGTTTCTTCTTATTTTTACTTTTTGCGTCGTCCTAAGATAATATAGATATTTTGTTATTGAATTTTCTGTGATTGAATATATATTTCCTTTTCCTCTTCTTGTGTCATTCTGTTTACTTTCTTGGCCATTGTTTGAAGAATATCTTTATCTTGGCTCTTGGATATTCTGAGTTTAAATATTATATCATTAGGTTCCATCATTACTAATCGGCTTATGTGTTCGGAACAAAGAGATCAGAAAATACGTGGGAATCTTACTTGACTCGCAATCATTGGTTTCGGAATTTTTTTTGAATGTTAAGGAGATTAGATAAATGAAATAAATGGAATATCAAGGTGAAAACAAAATAGAAAAAAATCTTGCAACATTCTGCTTCCACACGAAAAATGATATAGAAAAAAAAGCTATTATAATTTATGCTTTTCCTTTCTCATGATAATAATAATAATAATAATAATAATAATAATAATAATAATAATAATAATAATAATAATAATAATAATAATAATAATAATAAATTATATAGAAAAATGATATAAAAAATGCTATAGAAAAAAATGATATAGAAAAATGTAAAAATATAAAAATGATATAGAAAAATTATATATAAAAAAAATCTTTTATAATTTATGCTTTTCCTTTCTCATGATAATCTATGCATATTTTTGTTTGCTGTTTTTATAAGCGTTTACGTTTTAGCATATAGTTTATTATTCATCCGCAAGAACAATGCATAAATATTCATATCTTGAGAACTAGTGTAAACATTTTTTTTGCGTTATGATTGTGTTAGAAAAAATTACTCAACGTTTACACATCTACGATTCACGAATTTCAATTGTTACTTTTCTTTTCTGTTTTCATTTTTTATTCTGCTGATTGGGTGCATGGGATACCTGTCTGGCTCGAGGGACTCCTGATTTATGTAGGTCTTCAGTACGTCAGGGGAGCATCGTGTTGTGATTGGTGCTCGGGTCTGTATACTTTGGGAAGCCGGCACGTGACTGGCTTAGAGGGTTGCTTATCAGTCAATCGGAGAATATGATTGGCTGGAAACCTGTTGACGGCCATAGCAGGCTTAAGATGGTAATAGTGTCCACGTGTGTGTCTGTGTGTGTGTGTGTTTGTGTGTTTGTCTGTGTGTGTGTGTGTGTGTGTGTGTGTGTGTGTGTGTGTGTGTGTGTGTGTGTGTGTGTGTGTGTGTGTGTGTGTGTGTGTTGTTCAGCTTTACGATTCTTGCTGTTTATTGCGTGTGTGTTTTTGTTTGTTTGTTTCAGATTAAGGTTTGAGAATTAAAATTTGAGATTCAGATGTTTTCTGGTGTTAACGAAAAACCTGTCAGACATTCGTTATGACTTTATCATTGTGTTATTATATTGTTAGAAGATTCAAAGGTCAAAGATAGAAGTTAAGTTGTACGCACTTTTTTTTATTATATATGAAAAGAAACACACACACACACACACACACACACACACACACACACACACACACACACACACACACACACACACACACACATATTCACATATACATGACCTCACATACACCCACACACCCACACACACAGAAACATAAAGCGTGTCAGAATAATAACTATGAATCCTTGTTTTATTATGTATGTATTTTTTGAACTGTTAAATGTCACGTCAGCTGGGAAAACATCCGCTTAGCATTATGATATATTAGTTAGTCTCTTGTTTTTCATGGCATATGTCAGAGAGAGAGAGAGAGAGAGAGAGAGAGAGAGAGAGAGAGAGAGAGAGAGAGAGAGAGAGAGAGGGAGCGCACATATTCTCCTTTGCATAATGGTAAATAGACTCCCTATAATCCTGTTTGCGTCTTGGGTTGATGTCTCGTCAACTGTATGAGTACCTGCTCAGCTCTGTTAACGCCTGGGCAGTACTCGCAGCTCCTAGGAAGGTAATGGTTGTTGTAGTTGTGGTCGTGCCGGTGGAGGTGGTGGTGGTGGTGGTTGAGATTAGGTTTCATTTATAAAGTTGTCGTTCTTCAAGTATTATCTTGTAATGGATGCTATTGTTTTGACGGTATTTATAGTGAGCACATCAGAAGTCAGAAGTAAATCGTAATGATACAAGATCATGGAGTTTGATATTATATTCGAGAGATATTACTGCTTCTGTTGCTTCCATAGCTTTAAACCTTACACGTTACATATATATTTCTTTCCTCATAGTATTTGTAATTTATCTTATTAATAACAAGACTGGGACATGGAAAAATGTATATGTAATTGCTTATGCTTTCATCTTCTAACTGATTTATATGAAAATATTTTTTTCTCTATATGATTGACTCGTTTTTCTACATTTCTTGTTTTTTACACCGTATTATTTTTTTCCAGCGATCTATGCAAGTATGGTTCTAAACTACATTCATTGAGTCAAACAGTCTATTTATACTGGATATTAAATACCTACTTGCTTTGTCATCCCCATATTTTCTTGAAACATTACTCCCAAGAGTTTTGTCATCAGAAATATAGATTATTAATGAAATGTGACTGTCTCGATCCGTAGAGTTGTGTTAAATATGAAAATCATTTGTAATCATTCCACGCATTTGGGAATAGGGAGGAAAATGAAAGTGATAGATGTGTAGATAGTTGTATTTAAAGAAAGATAGGTCGGTAGATAGATAGATGGATAATAGATAGATAGATAGATAAACAGACATACACAGACAGACAGACACAGACAGAGAGACAGGCAGAGCATTGAAGATAAAAGAATCTGGAAAATAATGGTGAACGATGGGAGGTGAACGAAGTTAGGAAGGAAGGAAGGAAGAGTGAGGAGACGCATCATAAGGAGGGGAAGATGGGATGACAGAGGGGAAGGAAGAAGGGAAGTGGACGTCGGCAAATAGAACAGTGATGCAGGACGGGCGGCGGCGCAGTAGAATAGAATCGAGTCGGATATAAAACCAAGAAATGAAGATGGAAAAATTAAAGCAGCCGACCACCACATGCCAGAGCTGAGAGAGGGACGGCAAGCAATTTCATTTATACACATCATTTTTTCTCCATTTTGTTTCATCCTTCCTCCTCCGTTTCGTCATTTTTTATATATATTTTCCTTTAACCTTTTCTCCTTTTTCCTTTCTTTTTTTCTTCTTTATATAATTATTTCTACATGATATTTTTTCTTTCCCTTTTGTTTCAACTTTCCTCTTCAGTATCGCCTTTTTTTATAGATTTTTTTCTTTTTCTTTTTTCTTTTCTACTTTTCTCTACACGATTTTGTTTTTCTCTTCCCCTTCAGTAGCGTTCTTTTTATATATAATATTTCTGTTTCTCCTGTTATCCCTTTTTTATTTTATTTTTTTCTCTCTTTATATCCTTATTTCTACGCATCTTTTTATATCTTCCCTTTTGTTATTTATTTTATATGCGTGTTATCCAGATCCAGACTCCCCTCCAGCCTCGCCCTTGTTATAAACTTTCTCTTTTCTTTTTCCTTTCCTTTTTTCTTTTTTATATACCTTATTTCTACGCATCTTTTTATATCTTCCCTTTTGTTATTCTTTATATGCGTGTTATCCAGATCCAGACTCCCCTCCAGCCTCGCCCTTATTTTAAACTTTCTCTTTTCCTTTTCCTTTCCTTTTTTTCTTTTTTATACACCTATTTCAACACGACTTTTTTCTCTGTCCCTTTTGTTTCACCTTTTCTGTTCAGACATGTTCTTTTCATACATACTTTCCTTTCAACAGCTCATTATTTTTCCAGCCCTTCATTTTCAGCAGTTCAGCTTACACGCGCTTCTTAGCCCTCACAAAGGCTTCTAATATCTTGCCTTAGCCGGGAGAGTACTGAACGAGGCATATTATTAATTACTTTTATGCTTGAATAGATGTTAATTATATTCTCGGGATGAGGGAACAAAATGGTGTCGTCGACGGTGATGGTGGTGGTGGTGGTTGTGGTGGTGGTGGTGCTGGATGTAGTGTGCTTTTGGCAGTGTCGTGTTTACTAGGTTGCGCGTTGATGATGGTGGAGGGGAAACTGGAGGTGGATGGGAGGGAGTGGAAGGGAAAGTGGTGGTGGTGGAGGAGGAGTTTGGTGGAGAAAGTGATGGCTCAATTCGCGCGGTGGAGTGAAGGAGAAGTGTTTTGTGGGGTTAAGAAACGAATGACCTTGTCGGGTGATGGAGTGAGAGAGGGGAGTGAGAAGCGGAAGAGGAGGAGGAGGAGGGGGAGAAAGAGGAGGAAGCGAAGACGATGAAGAGGAGAAGGAGGAGACTGCAAAAAGCCTTGTGTGGTGTGTGTGGAAGATAAAATAGTTGGGCTTTGGTGCGTGGTAGAGTTGTTGTTGTTGATGAAGGCGGTGGAGGTGGTGCTCCTTGTGGCGAAGGTAATGGGTAAGTTATGTGGTGGGGAAATTAATGGTAGGGATACGAGGTTGAGAAAGGAATAATTTACTTGACTAATGGAGGAAAGACTGATTTTTCTTCGTGCTGGAGGAGAAAATAAGGATTACATTGTGTGACTGAGGGAGAACTAATGCATTTATTTGGGGGAGAGACGAATGGTGGCCTTTCTCTGCCCAAGGAAATGATAGTGGTGAAGAAACGTAATGTGTGTAATTGGCAGGAGAAGATTTATAAGCAACTGCGGATAGAAGGAGGAACAGGGTGAGAGAGGGGTAAAGATAGGGGAATAATGATTGTAAATAGATTATTGTACAGGGTAGAGAGGGAAGATGGGGTAAGGAGGAAGCGTAGACTGTGTAGAAGGGAGGTGAAGGGCTAAATCGGGTCAGGAGAGGAAAGGGAGAGGGGATAGGTATGAGAATGGACAAGAAGAAGAAGTGAGAAGAAATGCAAGAAAAGATAGGAGAAGAAGAGAAAGAAGGAAAGATAAATGGAAGAGAAAACGGGGTTGAATAGATACGTGGAGATAAGACGACAAGAAATAGAAGTAGTAGTTTCAAAGTGGGAATAGACAGAAAGGATTGGAAAAGATGTGAGAGAGAGAAGAGGGAAGGGACATCAGGAGGAAAATAGCAATACAACAGGAAGACGACAGCAGCGAGTTCGAGGCTGGATAACCATTCTCCCCAAACTACAATTATTCGCTCACGCCTCTCGATTTAAAGGGAAGTCTCACAGCGATCAGTCTTGTTAATTGCGTCGTGAGTGAGTTGTCAGGTGAGGCGAGGAGAGACGGCCAGTTGTGAGGACTTTCCCTTTCGTTTGCCCTCCTATCAAGACCCCATCTACATCACCCAAGTTTATTTTTTTATGTCATTCTCTTCTCTCGTTTTCTCTTCCTTTCCTGTTTCCTTTCTGACTTTCTTCTTCATGAATAAACGTCCCCATCGTCATCACCCAATTTTCCTTTCTTGCGCTCTCTATCTTCCACTACCTTTCCAATTTTCGTTTCTCCTCTCTTCCTCCTCCTCTCTCTCCTTGTCTTCTTCCTTTCCTGTACCCTTTTTGGCTTTCTTCCTCTCGAATTATCCCCTCCATCTTCATCACCTAAGTTTCTTTTTTGTCTATCTCTTTCTTCCCCCTCTCTCTCTCTCTCTTCAACTCCATTTCCAAGTGCCTTTTTTCCCCCATTATCCACCCGGGATCTCCTTCTCTCCCTCTTCCATTCCTATTTCCTTTCTGACCTCCATCTATCACCTTCATCACCCAAGTCTCTCTCTCTCTCTCTCATTTGCACTTCCTTTCCTATTTCCTGTCTGGCTTTCTTGCTCATGAATTACCGCCTCCATCTGCCCTGCCAGCGTCATTATCCCTCATCATCATAGCTAACGAGGAATAACTTGACTCGCCGGAACTTATATGTCTCGGGAGCGGCGTGTTGCCTCCTGAAGCCTTTTATCACACCTAGATTTATCAGGTGATTACGTAATGAGAGAGAGAGAGAGAGAGAGAGAGAGAGAGAGAGAGAGAGAGAGAGAGAGAGAGAGAGAGAGAGAGAGAGAGAGAGAGAGAGAGAGAGAGAGAGAGTGATAGTTCTGACCTGACCTATTTGCAGGGTACGAAGTCTTGTCAAGTCTTTCATGTCACTGCTCTTCGAAATGCTTTACCGAGGTCACTTCAGGGTCTTGACTCGAGGAGGAAGTAGAAGAGGAGGAGGAGGAGGAGGAGAAGAAGAAGGAAGATGATGCTTGCTGCCTGATCCTCTTTCTTTGATTTATCTTGTCCATTTCATTGCTCAACTTCCCGCCATTCATTTCATTTATCCATTCGTCAATTGCCTGATTCATTTATTCATTATTTTATTCACGTCACGCATTTAGTATTTCTTCCCTTTGATCAGTGAAATCGTAGTTCTTATCCAGTTTATTCATATTATCCTCTACCACTCCTCTCCTTCCACTCCCTCACTTCCTCTGTTGTAATTAATGGATTCCCCGGCTTAATGATTCCCCTGTTTTTCACGTCTTTGTCTCCATTATTAATATCCGTACTGCACGTGAGCTCCGCCGCCTTGTTATGACTTATTGACCCGTATAGTGAGCGATTAATTGATGCAGCGGCTCGTCCATTCATCATCTAGCCATCGACGGGGTTCCTGGGGTAGACAGGACGGGGTGGGATGGAGTGGGGCGAGAGAGGCGAGCGAGGCGAGGCATATTCGGGCGGGGAGCGGAACGAGACTTGGCGGTAGACTCGATGCGGTAACTCAGATCTTCCGGGAAAGCATTAATTTTCCATCGCTGTTTCGTAATATCGGCGTCCAGTTATTAGGCAGCAAATCCACAAGGCATTTCAGAGCTCGCGTCCGGCATAACTGACTTTTACAATGCAGTCTTCCACGAATTCTGGACGCGCTGAAATCAATCCTCCATTAATTGAATAATGAACGAAGGGTCTACGATTGTGTGACTTTGGTGGCGTTCAGTGGAGCATTTTCACAACGTTAGATTAGTTTCCTTTATTTGGGTTAGATTTATTGGTTGTGTTTGAGTGAGATGTTTACTTGGGGGTAGCTGGGATGTTTTTTTTTAGCAATTATCTATTAAGAAGGGAAGTTGTTGATGGGTTAATGTGAGTAGAGAGGGGAATGGAAAGGTGAATGATAGGACTAAAGGAAAAGTGAAGTAAAATAAAGTAGAGTTGAATATGGACTTTGAAGGAGTAAGTGAAGGAAAAACACTTGAAACGTACCCCATCAAGGAACTATACCTATCAACACACACACACACACACACACACACACACACACACACACACACACACACACACACACACACACACACACACACGTACATCATCCCTTCCCCTCCCTTCCCCCCCCCTCTTATCCAACACACGCCTTACCCAACACAGGTCCAGACGCTTCGCCCATCACGGGAAACGCCGCGCCACAGTCCGCTACAAATTTTCTCTCCGAACTTTCTTCCACGTCCGGTAATAAATCATACGCAAGGCTTTCACTAAGTTTCCAGAAGTTGTTTTACTACTGCGACAGATGAACGGCTTACCTTCTTATCTTCTTATTTCTCCCCCCTCCCTTCTCTCTTTTTATTTTCCCTCTGACCACGAATGGGAAGGCTGGCAGGGTAGGGGACGGACAGGGAAGGGTAGGGCCAGGGCAGGGGAGGGATAGGCAGGGCGAGACGAGGCTGGATTTGAGTTTATCTTCATTCATCTTCGTCTTGTTTTAGGTCGTCACTTTTAATCACCTCGATCACGCAGCGTCTTCATTCAGTTGACTAGATAAAGGACGCCCAGCTTTTAGAAAGGAAAATAATAATAAGATAGCAAACCCCCAAAAGAAATATGGATCCTTCATTGCCAGAAAGTAGTGGTTGGCATCTTAATTCAGTTGGGTATATAGATAAAGAGAACCGTAGAAAAAATATTGCAATACCAAATAAAAGAGGAAATAAGAAATCTTCTGCTAGAGGAAGCGAACTGCAAAGAACAAACAAACATTAAACGTAATTGGTACAGGCAAAGGGGGTAGAAGCAATAGTTGAAATTCACTGTGAAGGGAGTTGTGGTCAGATTAAGCGTATAATCCCACACCTCAAAAAGCAAACAAAGAAAGCAATCACGAAATAAGGGGAGTAAATGGAGAAAGTTTAATTGTCGAAGGGCAGTAATGGAAATAATGAAGTTTTGGTTGAAGGAAGCACCACCCTACATTATAATTCGCACAGCAAACAAAAGGATAAATTAATCGAAGTTCTTTATACTGTCGAATTGAAATTACCACCATGAAGCTAGAGTTGACGTAAGCAGGAACACAACCCTTCTCGTTTCTCTTCACCTAACACCCCTTTCCCCCCCAACACACACACCTGTCTCGTCCGGCCAGCGCTAATGAGTTTCGAGTACCTGTTTGTCGGGGCGTGGGACTGGTGGGTGGCTGCGAGGCGTCACTTAGGTTTCACAACGACGGCGTGACGGCACAGGGGACGGACGGCTGTCAGGAGGGGGAGTGAAGGGAAGGCAAGCGAGGCGGGTAAGGACGCAGTGGGGAAACATGATGGGCTGTGGGGATGGGACATGGTTGATGGGGTAGACTGAAGGGGAAATGGTGGGCAATAAGAAAGACATGTATTAGAGATGAAGAGGTGAAGGAGTAAACAAAAGGCAATGATACGTAAATAGAAGGGGATGGAAGGAAGAATAAGTTTGGCGTCAGGAAGAAGTTAATAAGAAAAGTTAGAAAAAAAAATTATAAAAGAAAGTAAAAATGAAAATCTGGGCAAGGAAAGGTCGGAAAAACTAGCAAAAAGACAAACGTAAATAGAAGGGGATAGAAGGAAGAATAAGTTTGATGTCAGGAAGAAGTAAATAAGAAAAGTTAGAAAAAAATAACTAATAAGAGATAGTAAAAATGAAAAGCTGGGCAAGGAAAGGTAGAAAAACTAGCAAAAAGAAACAAAAAACGAAAATATAAAAGTAGATTCGAAAAGAAGAGGAAAACAAAGAAGAGCAGAAAGGACAAATAGAAGAAAGCAAAGGCGTATAAAAACAAAAAAAAAGAGAGGAGAATATATAGCATAAAGATAAGACGTAAAATAATAGGAGACAAGTGAGAGGCAGGGAGGCGCAGGTGAAGGGTATAGGGGAACAGAGGAGAGGGAAAGTACCTGGCTGCCTCTCTCCTCATAAAACACCTGTACGTGCCTTGGTTTTCTATTACCCGGATGTTCTTGTTTCCCCGCCTCCTCTTATCACCCAACACGTCCCTTGAGAGTCCTTCCTTCCTTCCTTCTCTCACTACCTGCGCACTTGTCATTTTCCCTGTTGTTGTTGTTGTTGTTGTTGTTTTCTTAACGTACTTTGCTGTTTTAGTGTTTTTTTCCTCGTCATAAAGTAAGTCCTCTTTGTTTCGCTATTTTTTTTCTGGTGCTTCTTTCTCTGCCAATTTTCTATGTTGTTTTCCCTCTTTTTCTGCCCCTTCGCGTTCGTGTCCTTTTCTCTGGTGCTGTTTTTCATTCTCTTTTCTTATCCTTCTTTGCTGTTTTCGTGTTTATTTTTCTTCTTCATTAATTTTATTTTGTTTTTCTCGCTATTACTTTTTCCCTGGGTCTGTTTTATGTTGCTATTCTATGTTGTTTTTCCTGCTTTCTTGCACTTTTGCGGTCGTGTTCCTCCTTTCTCTTCACCAAAATACCTCTTTCTTCCACTGTATCATCTCCTTCATCAATCTGTTTCCCTTCTCTTTCGCTTCCTCCTCCTCCTTTCGTCTTCTTCTTCTTCCTCTTTTTTTCCTTCTCCTTTTCTTCCACACAGTTGTTCGTCTACTCAGCTTTCCCTCTCCTTCTTCGTCCTTGGGTGTAACGGCCCCACCTTTTCCAGTCTACAGCTTTTCTTCACTATCCTTCTTTCCATTTCCAGTAACCTCACTAATTATCCCCCTTCCTTTTCATCGTTTTTTTCTTGTTTGTTCCTACTTGAAGCTTCTTTATATCCCTCTTCTAGCTATTTTATTTTTCCCTTTTGCTTTCCGAATGTCGTATGTTCTTGCACCGTTCCCCTTTCAGATTTAATTTTAGTTTCTTTATCAATATTGGCATTGCTTCCTTTCCTCGTCTTTTTCTTCACTCTCCTTCTATTTTTCCTCCTTATTCTTCGTTCATGCAGTTAGATTTCGTTCCTTTCTCTTCCTTTTCATTCCTTTACGTTCCCTTCGCTTCTCTTCATTTCCCTACCCGTCACATCCCATTGCGTCCCGTCACTTCCCATCCCATTCTGTTCTATCTCTCCCAATCACTTCGCTTAACCCTCCATCCTTATTCTTCTTTCATGCAGTTAAATTTAGTTCCTTTCTCTTCCTTTTCATTCCTTTACGTTCCCTTCGCTTCTCTTCATTTCCCTACCCGTCACATCCCATTGCGTCCCGTCACTTCCCATCCCATTCTGTTTTATCTCTCCCAATCACTTCGCTTAACCCTCCATCCTTCAGGCTCTCCCTCCTGAACCCGAGATCTTTACATTCTGCATCTTAATCCAATTACTCCTCGTGTCCCTTTTCCGGAGACCCTTGTTATTCCTTTTCCCTTGCCCGCGCTATCTTCAGCATCTCATATCTTTTTCGTTTTAGGATTTGCTACTAGGATTTTTTTTTTTTTACCAACTTCGTCTTCTGCTGCTCTGTTCATTCATTTTCCATCTTCTTCATTTTCCTCTGTCTTCTATCATTGCCTCTTCCTGTCTTCTTCCGGCCACACCTTCCTTTTCCTCCACTCCCCTTCTTCCTTCTTTTTTTCCTCTTCTTCCTTCTCCTCCTCCTCCTCCTCCTTTTTTGCACGTTGGGCCAACCAATGGCAAGTGAAATTTAACGTTGACAAATGTAAAGTGTTGCACATCGGAAAAAATAACAATCGCGTTCGGTACGTAATGAATGGCCAACAACTTTCTGCAGTAAGTAAAGAAAAGGATCTTGAAATCACTATATCAAGCGATTTAAAGCCCGGTCAGCATTGTTCAGAGATAGTTAAAACTGCAAACAAAATGGTTGGCTTCATCGGACGAGTCTTTAATAATAAATCCGAAAAAGTAATATTAAAGCTGTATATTTCGTTGGTTCGACCCCGTCTAGAGAGTTTGGTCTCCTACAGTTTGAAAGTCTCCTACTATAGAAAAGTTGGGGTCCAACGAAGAGTAACAAAGATGATTCCTAGGTTGAGAAATTTGCCATATGAACAAAAGGCAAAAGTAAATTTATTCAGCCTATCAAAACGAAGAATGCGAGGCGATCTAATATAAGTGTTTAAAATGTTCAAAGGATTCAGTGATATTAATGCGGAAGATTACATTACAATTGATCGATCAAATAGAACAAGAAGAAATCACAATTTGAAGATAAGTGGTAAAAGATTCTCGTCGCACGAAGCTAAACACTTCTTCTTCAATCGAGTTGTTAATGTTTGGAACTCTCTACCCTGTGATGTC